>NC_133186.1:46035000-46225000 GCF_049306965.1 Danio rerio | reverse complement strand
ATTAATTATGTTAGCTCTGTTACTGTAGTACTTCAGTGAATATCTTATTTAAAAACAATTTTAATACGAAAACACATACAATTGTATGTACAACAAGCTGGAAAATGACAATTCAATTGTTATAAACTCTGTTACTGTCAACTCTATTACGATCAACTCTGTTACCGTCAATTCTGTTATCGTTTACTCTGTTGTAATCAACTCTGTCCCCATCAACTTTGTTTTGATCAACTCCGTTTCCATCAACTCTGTTACTTGTGTTACTGTCAACTCTGTCACCGTCAACTTTGTTACTGTCAACTCTATTACTGTCAACTCTGTTACCATCAACCCTGTCACCACCAACTATGTTACTACTATCGTACGTTCTGTTACGATCAACTATGTCACATCAACTCTGTCACTGTCAACTTTGTTACCGTCAACTCTGTCACCATCAACCCTGTTACTTTCAACTTTGTTACCGTCAACCTTGTTACTGTCAACTCTGTTACGATCAACTCTGTTACCATCAACCCTGTCACCACCAACTTTGTGACGTCAACTCTGTTACAATCAACTATGTCAGGTCAACTCTGTCACGTCAACTTTGTTACGATCAACTCTGTTACGATCAACTCTGTCCCCATAAACTTTGTTATGGTCAACTCCGTTTCCATCAACTGTGTTATGATTAACTCTTTTACTGTCAATTCTGTTACCATCAACTCTGTTATAGTTAACCTTGTCACAATCAACTCTGTTACGATTAACCCTGTTACGTCAACTCTGTTACAATCAACTCTGTCTCCGTCAACTTTGTTGCCGTCAACCCTGTTACTGTCAACTCTGTTACGTCAACCCTGTTACAATCAACTCTGTCACTATCAACTGTGTTACGGTTACCTATGTTATGGTCAACTCTGTTATGGTCAACCCTGTTACCTCAACTCTGTCACCATCAACTGTGTTACGGTTACCTCTGTTATGGTCAACTCTGTTACGGTCAACTCTGTCAGTCAACTCTATTACTGTCAACTCTGTTAGTCAACTCTATCACCGTCAACTCCTTGTTCCTTATGTGACATTAATCATTTCCATTACTTTACATTAATAATGGATTTGTTATACAGTTAATTCTTCTTTTTTTGCATATTTAAATTACAGCAAATAAAACTACATGAACTAAACAATAAAGCGCAAGAAAAATGAATGCAAAATGTTTAAAATGTACCCACAATTCTGCAATGAGCCTCATGCTAAAAGAAACTAAACGATTCACTATTGGAATGTTGTACACAAAGTTTCTCCTGTAGTGTGGTGTTTGTGTGTGTGTGTGTGTGTGTGTTGCCTGACCTCTGAAATCACCTCTGCTCTTCTGTCAAACATTTGTCAGCTCATTCTGGGCTACAGAAACACAAAAAGAGCCTCTAAAGGTCTTCCTGTCCGTTTTACAGGCCGTGTGCAACAAACAAGACTCATTGTCACGGGGCATAAAACTGGCTGGATTTTAATGGGCACTTCAAACAGTTCAAACTCTGAGAGACTTTCACACAAGCAGACTTTTAAAAAAGTGCACACACACACACACACACACACACACACACACACACTGAAATAAAACACATACCGTTGTAGACAAAACTATTCGCCTTCTTGTAAAGTTTGAATTCTTTTTTCCAAATATTTCCCAAATGCTGTTTGAGAATAATAGTTTGTGTATTAGTTAATCATTAAAACTTGATAGTTTTCATAACTAATTTCTAATAACTAATTTCTTTAGTTATTGCCACGATGACAGTGCATGCAAAAGTGTGTTGGTGAATATCAATGTATTGTGTTAATGACCACTAGGTGGCACTAAAGACACATACCAGAGTACAGCAGACTTTGAACTTCAACATCCAAAGCAAAAATGGCTTCAATAAACTTGACAAAAGCAGAAAATATGTCAAGAAATAATTGTTTCATGTTAATCCAGCTAATTTGATAAGCTTTTGTGATTTGCTATTATTATTAGTGGATTTAAATGTAACCAAATATGAGATGTTGCACCTCTGAGATCACCAAAGTTGACAAAGTAAATGTGTTTTTGTTTCCGCGTTGGCATTTTTATACACTTCTACACACATACAGAGAGAGAAAAAGCCTTTAATACACGATTTCCTTCACCTGAGGTGAACAAACTAACTAACTACTTTTTAAAATATATTTATTTATACCAGTGGTCACCAAACTTGTTCCTGGAGGGCCGGTGTCCTGCAGATTTTACCTCCAACCCTAATAAATCACACCTGAACAAGCGAATCAAGGTCTTATTAGGTATACTTGAAACATCTAGGCAGGTGTGTTGAGGCATGTTGGAGCTAAACCCTGCAGGGACACCGGACCTCCAGGACCGAGATTGGTGACTCCTGATAAATACAGATTTACACTTTATTTTAAGGTGTCTTTTTGACTTTCATGTTTACTATTAGTGCATTAATTACTGCATATTTACATGCAACTAACCCTAAACCTAGCCTGCATTCTAACTCTAACCATATAGTAAGTCCATATATTACTCAGCAGTTAAATGAATAGTAATTCACTACACATTTATACACTAATGCAATACATTTTATCTAATTACTTACTATTTTCAAACAATAAAATCCTTATTTATAAACTAAAATGTATTTAAAATGTTTGCATTTGGGCGGTTCAGTGGTTAGCACTGTGGCCTCAAAGCAAGAAGGTTGCTGGTTCAAATCCCAGCTGGGTCAGTCGGTGTTTCTGTATGGAGTTTGCATGTTCTGCCCGTGTTGGCATGGGTTTGATTTGGGTGCTCCAGTTTTCCTTACAGTCTAAACACATGCACTATAGGGGAGTTGGGTAAACTATATTGGCCGTAGTGTATAAGTGTGTGTAAATGAGTGTGTATGGGTGTTTTCCAGTACTGGGTGGCAGCTGGAAGGGCTTCGGCTGCATAAAATATATGCTGGAATTGTTGGCGGTTCATTCCACTGTGGCAACCACTGATAAATAAGGGACGAAGCCCGAAGGAAAATGAATGAATGAATGTTTGACATTTAAATGTATTTACTTTATTGTCAAATATAATAAAACTCAACAAATATACAAAATTACTATATACTAAGCTGTCTGAAAGTGCTAAAACTAACAGGAACGACATGATATTAATAAATAAATTAAACTTTTTTTATGTATTAATTAATTAAATTCGGTTATAATCTTTTTTTAGTGAAGTTATTTCAGTTATTTTGTTCATAAAGTATGGCCAGATGCTCTTAAAGTGAAACACACTCTCATATAGAGGAGGCTGTGGTCCTGAGAGAGTGTGTTCTTCAAGACCCCTACAACTAAACAAATTGACGAGTGACCTCTTGCTCTGGTGTATTTACCCGTGACAGGTGTATGAATCACAGCCGCTCCAGCCTGACCATTACAGCTCCGCTCAAACACACCACAGAAGACACACTTCCAGGAGGCCGAGAAACAGGAAAACAATGCTGGAAATCTGTAGAAATCATATAAAAACATGTCAGGTAATTGAAATTACCTTTTAATGACTAACAAACTAACAAAATAAATGCGTTTATGCATTCTTCCCAGAACAGTATTTACAGACATAAAAATGAACAAATAGAAATGGCCAAAACTTCTTATAAACATGAAAACCAGAATGCTAAATGTTTTTACGACATAAAGATAAAAATTCTTTAAAGATTAATTAAAGATATAACAGTTACATTTTAACAGTAAATAAATATTCATTCTTCAGATTCAAATGATGAAATAAATCTGTATTTTACGCTTTACATACTGAACAGCACAAGTCATTAGAAACGGCTACAAAGTATTGTTTGTTACAAAGTATCAGTTCTTTTACAGAGTAGTTTTTGTTTCAAAATCTTTGACTTGTTACAAAGTATCTTTAAAATGTTTCAAAGTGTCATTTCTGTAACAAAGTATCTTTAAAATGTTTAAATTATAACTTTTTTTAAGATATTGTTTCTGTTACAAAGTATCATTTTTATAAAGTATCATTGCTGTTATGAAGTATATTTTAATATATAGATGCTTTCAGCTTTTCTGTTACAAAGCATTGTTTCTGTTGCAAAGTATCAATTCTTTTACAAAATATTGTTTGTTACTTGGTATCTTTGAATTGATAAAAAGTATAATTTTTGTTTAAGTATTGTTTTATTACAAAGTATGTATATATATATATATATATATATATATATATATATATATATATATATATATATATATATATATATATATATATATATATTTTTTTTTTTTTTTTTTTTTTTTTACAAAGTATTGTTTCTGTTATCTTTTGAAATGATGCAAAGTATCCTTTCATTTACAAAGTATCAATCTAGTTAAAATTTGTTTCTGTTACAAAGTCTCTTGAAACTGTTCCAGAGTACTGTTTCTTTAACAAAGGGTCATTTCCATTACAAAGTATCTTTAACCTTTTACAAATTTTCAATTCTTTCACAAAGCATAGTTTCTTTTACACAGTCTCATTTCTCTTACAAAGTAACGTTTCTGTTACAAAGTATTATTTGTTTTTCTAAATATCGTTTTTGTTTACAAGTATCTCTGAACTGTTACAAAGTAATTTTTTTTGCGAAGTATAGTTTCTTTTACAAAGTAGCATTTCTGTTAAAAAGTGTCCTTGAACTGTTACAAAGTAATTGTTGTACAGGGTATTATTTGTAACGAAGTTTCGTTGAACTGTTACAAAGTGTTTTTTCTTTTTCTAAATATCGTTTTTGTTTCAAAGTATCTCTGAACTGTTACAAAGTATTATTAAACTGTTACAAAGTATTGTATCTTTTACAAAGTAGCATTTCTATAACAGCATCACTGACCTGTTATAAACCATTGTTTCTGTTATAAAGTATAGTTTCTGTTACAAAGTATTGTTACTTTTACAAAGTATCATTTGTTACAAAGTATCTTTAAACTGTTAAAAATATCTTTTCTGTTACAAAGTATCATTTTTCTTACAATGTATCTTTAAAATATTTCAAAGCATTGTTTCTCAGCGACAAAGTATCGCTTCTGTTACAAGGAATAATTTCTCTGACAAAGTATCATTTCTGTTTCAAAGTATTGTTTTTGTTACAAAGTATCTTTGAACTGTTACAAAGTATTGTTTCTTAGACATGTTTATTTGTTAGGAAGTATCTTTAAACTGTTACAAAGAATTCTTACTTTTACAAAGTATTATTTCTATTACAACATATCATAGAACTGTTACAAAGTATCTGTAAATTTTCCAAATTAGAAAAGTTACATTTGACTAACGTTCAAATGGAAACATTATACACATGGATACATTGTACTGTTTCCATTGCTGAATTGGAATGTGGAGCAGCTTTAATGATGCTGAATGGAACGTGTATGTGTGTGTGTGTGTGTGTGTTTCAGACTCTGAGTATGGACAGGGTGTGAGGCTCTTTGTGAAGTGTTCTCTGACATGAAGGGCTGTGACCTCTGACCCTGCACTCATATCTGGCCCCTCTGAGAGCCTCGTGCTCAGTGATTTACTCCGGACAGGCGCTGTGACCCTCTCAGTGTGTTTGGAGAGCTGGTGCCGGTCGTGCCGCAGCGTTTCAATGACTCACACTCACAGATCTGGAAGAGCTGCCCATCTGGCCTCAGTCTTCTGTAAAACACCACAAACATTCACAGCTCCAGATTTTTACTGTATGTTGTGACACGAGCTGCATGTTTTATCGTTCTGCACGATATTGGAATAGACTGACATGCAATATTTCATCTACAATATACAGTCAAACTCAAAATTATTCGCTCTCCTGTGAATTTTTTGTTTCATTTTTAAATATTTCCCAAATGATGTTGAACAGATTCAGGAATTTTTCACAGTATTTCATCTGATATTTTGTCTTCTAAAGAAAGTCTTAATTATTATATCTTGGCTAGAATAAAAGCAGTTTTTAATGTTTTAAGCCCATTTTATGGTCGATATTTTTAGCCCCTTCAGCAATATTATTGTTGGATTGTCTGCAGAACAAACTACTTTTATACAGTGACTTGCCTAATTACCCTAACTTTACCCTAATTACCCTAGTTAAGCCTTTAAATGTCACTTTAAGCTGTATAGAAGTGTTTTGAAGAATATCTAGTCTAATATTATTTACTGTCATTATGACAAAGATAAAATAAATCAGTTATTAGAGATGAGTTTTTAAAACTATTATGATTAGGAATGTGTTGAACAAAATCTCTCGGTTAAACAGAAATTGGGGAAAACATATATTCAGGAGGGCTTCAACTGTATATAGCGGCATTTACTGTAGTATAATTTCAGCAGATGAAATGATTAGCTGTGTTTGAAAATAATTAATAATTTTAGATACATCGGGATGACTTTGTTTCACTACAATTTAACTATACACCATGCATAATACATACCTTGCTTACATTAAAAAAATACATTATACCATGCATTACTTAATTGCATAATATACCGTAGTAGCATTGCATTTTATATCTATTCTGGCATTTAGTAAAATGCTTTACTAAAAACTTAAGTTTAGCTTTTTTGAGAAGTTTTGCATAGAGACAACAGCTCTGTCAAGTTTTTTCATGCATTAAAAAATACACGTATAGACTGCCCTATAATACACCAGACGCAATAGGGCGCAAGATGTGTTTGGAGCGATTTGTTGCTATTTTCAGACCAACTCAAGCTTAATATTCCCATTTTGCACCGCATTATTTAAATAGCAAATCCATTTGAGCCAATCTGTGGACTCATGGGTGTGCTGGTCTAAAGAGGAGGTGTGTTAAGCCGCATTGTTGGCGCATTGCTATTTTTGAGGAACTAAAATAGACTGCTCAATAGACCGGCTGAAAAGCAGTCGGTCTATTGATAGTCCAGCGCAGAGCTCGTTAGTTGTGCTCCCCAAGCGCATACACACTGCTGAATACACACAGGATGTACAGCAATACACAAATATCTTTACAGATGAAAACAATTAAGGATTAAAATATTAGAAAAATTATTAATTTCTACGTCAATATAAACACCACTGCCTCCATGCCTTCTTCCCCTTGGGGGGCTTTTTCAGTTTATTCATGACCATTTGCATTAGTATAATGTTATCATTATTGTCAGTATTATTTATTATATGGATATTTATATTTGTTTTTAATGAACACAAGTGTAGATTTGTCCACCTGTGGGGTTCTGGAGACGTCTGCATCACCATATAAGGCATAAGAACAGGACGTGTGTTTGGATATAACTCAGTTTTCTGACCACACTTCATTATTATTGTTCATTTATTCCTTTGCTGGAGATTAGAACTGAATTCTGAAATAGTTTTGAAGCAAATCTTTGTGCCTAATAAAGGAAAATAAATATGTGGGCTAATGGATGTGTTCAGTGGAGTGAGTTTCCACCGTTTCCTCACGCCACCAAAGTAAAGGAGTAAAGAGTAAAAGTAAAGAGAAAGTAAAGAGGCTGAATGGAGGAGGCTCGTTCTTTATCCTCGCGCTGCAGATGCTCTGTTTAACTGTTTTCTCGCTAGTGAAGCATTCAGTTTTTACACTTACAAAGTCCGCCATGTAAATAGCAAATCACGACACAACTGACTCTTAAAGGGAATAAGAGACGAGACTCTGATTAGATAATGCACACTATGCTCAAAACAAACCCAGAACTCATTCAGAGAATAAACGTCGCCTTGTTAGACCATGCGCCAGGGCACAGAGCGTATTTTACCATCCTTAAAATAGCAAAAGTGGATTCAGACATGCGAGGCAGTGCTGTCACCTCACAGCAAGAAGGTCGCTGGTTTGAACCTCGGCTCAGTTGGTGTTTCTGTGCGGAGTTTGCATGTTCTCCTGCATTCGCGTGGGTTTCCTCCGGGTGCTCCGGTTTCCCCCACAGTCCAAAGACATGCGGTACAGGTGAATTGGGTAGGCTAAATTGTCCATAGTGTATGAGTGTGTGTGTGAATGTGTGTGTGGATGTTTCCCACAGATGGGTTGCGGCTGAAAGGGCATCTGCTGCGTAAAAATTTGCTGGATAAGTTGGCGGTTTCTTCCGCTGTGGCGACCCCGGATTGATAAAGGGACTAAGCGACAAGAAAATGAATGATTCAGACAGGCCCCTAATGCTTTTGCGCTATGCGCTTTAGACTTTGTGCTAAGATCATTAAAATAGAGATCACAGTGTTTGAAACTATTGCATTTTCATTCTGACCACAGCATTTACACAATAATAAATTACTGCTACATTACTGCATGCCTAATTTAATGCTTATATGTTTCGGTGTCCAACTCTTATTTAATTTTCTTAAGAAAGTCATTTTAAATACACAGAAAGGGAAGCAAACTTAATAATGAGTCAATTGCATAAAGTGAAAAAAATTCCTGCTGAAATAATGCATAAAACCTAATGATAGAGGCAAAGCATAACGATTTTCCAGTCAAACCAAGACCCTTCAATAGAGTCTTTTAATATGTCTTCAGGTGATTTTGTCACTAAATACATCCGATATATTAGTATATACACAGAAACTTCCTTTTACTGCATGACATTTGAGTGTTTTCTGGAAATCATTGAAAAAGTCATCATTTAATAAAAAGAAAGCCTTGATTTAGGTCATCTGGAATTGCATGTAAAGGCAGGTCATGTGAACCCCATCATGAGGACTAGTAGCAGCTGTTTACCGCTGTACAATAACTAGATTTGGGTTGATTATGTTACTGATGTATTTGCTCTATATTGGCCGTGCACATTCGTCCGTCACGGATGCAGCGCTAGAAATGTGGAGAACGCACGCTACTATCTTTATCATTTAATATGTGTGACAGAGAGTAATTACTTCTCTTTTCTGGGGTTTGCGATGCCACTGAAATTACTAGAGTGAATGTGCGGAGCTTTTCAGTACTTTGGGTTCTTGAAATGTTTTACCAGACATTCCTTTAGGAAATGTGTCTGTATATGAGCAATACTTAATCATAAGTCATCCAATTATTAGAAAATAGTGCACGGCCATAGAGCTAAGATCTATTATCTTTAAGGCCTCATGAAGTGCTTTAAAATGTGCATTTTTATTCAATGTTAGACATAATCTCAATTTAAACATTCTGTAGAGTAGTTTCTTTCCTTCTATAAATCAGCCAATAGCCTGCCAGTGAGAGTGCTTTAGCTCCGGCACATCAAGCGGTTATTAATATAAAATTAGTAATTGTTGAAAAAAAAATTAGCATTTAGATCATTTAGTTGAATAATTGATAATTTAGTTGATGGATTATCCCCAAATGCATCTGATTTCATATGAATGGATTCCATTAATAAACTCTGCGGACCCGGTATCGTGTCCGTGACGTCATCGACTTTCGCTTTAAGATTTAAAGGGCTAGCGTTGCACCAGACCCCTGTAAGTGGTGTCGTTTGAAAGTGTAGAATCTATATTTTATGCTCATATGCATCACTTTGGTTTTTATTCTACTGTACAAAAGTTATTTACACTTAAATACACAGTATTTTGGATACCCGAGCTGGGTATTTTACATTGGTTCATTTTCATATTTTTTATATGACACATGTACAAGTTATAGCTCAAATGAAAGCTCTTGCCGGTGCTCATACGGTTCTAGCATTCTTTTACTGAATTATATTCATATGCCAAACAGTTGCTGAATGAATTGCGGTGTTTCCATGGCGCAGAAATGAACATAATACATTTATGATCAATAAGCAGCCCCAGATAGCACAGTCAGCTGTCATCTCTTACCTTATGCTGTGCGCTTCAGGGCCATTCTCCTCTGTTTTTGAGGTGATATGCATAAGTAATCCTTTCATATGTCTGGCATGGTCCAAACACAGTGAATTATGTTTGATCAAACAAAAGAATAGTGAAATATGAAAACAATGATCGCTCTCTGTGGCTTGTACAGCACCGCTCATCAGTTGAAATACAATAACTTTTGCATAGATTATGGTGGAGACATTTTTTCCTATGATGACAGACATGTGCAGGAACCACCAACATTAATTACAGCACGCTAGACCACACACAACCTAAAAAGTACACTTTCAAATCTGAGTTTATAAAAAAAATATATAATAAGCGCCTTTTTTTTTAGGTGTTTATTATAACACAGACAACATATACAGATATTTCAAACACTTTCAATAGTGTTTTATGAAAATTCAAAGGGTTTTCTTTAAAGTGATACAAAATTTTTGCATTTACACCTCTGCATGTGGATTTGGGAAGCTTTTAAATTTGGGTAGGCAAAATCCCCAAATAACAGCAGAGTTTAACTGGTTAATTTTTAATATAAAGTTGTATTCAAACTATATTCACAATATTCAATTAAAATGAATTTAAAATTGTAAAAAAAAAAAATGAATCAATCCGATTGGTTAAACAAATCAATGAATTAGTTGATAGATTAATTGGTATGAAAAATGGTCCCAAAATACATCTGAATACAGAACGATAGAGAACATTTGTCAAATATTTGTTTATTAATATAAAAGACTATGTTGAAGAAAAATGAATGAATTGCAAAAATAAAAATAGTGGCACAGTGGGTAGCACAACTGCCTCACAGCAGGAAGGTCGCTGGTTCGAGGCCTGGCTGGGTCAGTTGGCGTTTCTGTGTGGATTTTTCCGCGTTGGCGTGGGTTTCCTCCGGGTGCTCCGGTTTCCCCTACAGTCCAAAAACATGCGCTATAGGGGAATTGAATATGCTATATTGTCCATAGTGTATGTGAGTGAATGACTGTGTATGGGTGTTTCCCAGAGATGGGTTGCAGCTGGAAGAGCATCCGCTGCATAAAACATATGCAGGAATAGTTGGCGGTTCATTCCACTGTGGCAACGCCTGATGAATAAAAGCACTAAGCCGAAAAGAGAATGAATGAATGAACATGCCTACCGCAGGGTGATGTTTAAGTTTATGTAAATTAATTTACATATTCGCATTAATTGCAAATTTTTCATCATCTTATAAAAAAAGCATTCCTTAAAATATCCAAATAAACCTCTGCAGAAGCACTGCAAAAATCGGTAGCTGATGGAAATACGATGATCATCAAATCTTTGCTTGCAGATTGACTCGAGGTCTGCTGCGGCGCATCTCTTTTGTGCGAGCTGTGAAATGCGGACTGCAGAACGTGAGAAGGGAAGAAAGGTGAGCGCGCTGGGACGTCCCATACGTGGCTCCTCCTTTTGTTCTCTTGTTCAGGCCTCAGAGACAGAAAAAGGCTAATCGAGACTCATCTGGCTAACCTCTGTGTCACCTCTCCTCCTCCCCGTCCCAACGTCACACCTGCATTCACTGTGTGTCTCTGTGTCTGTGTGTGTGTGTGCTCGTCCAGCTGGGAGAAGCTTATCTGACCGAATAAAACAACAACAACATTTCCAGGGAGTGGACGGATGTGCAGAGAAAACCATTGCCAAATAACCTTGTCACAGCGCGGCGTTTCTCTCATACGGCAGACGATCGGCCGTGTGATGACGGAAAATGGCAATGTGAAGTTGGCAAATTAGATCAGGCTGTACCAAATGATCTTAATGCGACTTTTATCATGATATTTATGCTGTAAAGTCTGCTGAAACTTTGGTTTCAGTTTGTTGATGTACTTCCAACTGAAACTGAATATTTAGTAGGGGGCGGGGCTTAGCACACAAAGAGTAAGCTAAACTAAGGCAAACTAATGGCGTAGTAAAGGATAATTTTATGCAGTTGTTATGGAAACCCTCATGTTAACATCAACAGAACAGTATGGGCGTGGTTAAGGATATTAATATGCAGTTGTTATGAAAACCCTTAGGTTGATGTCAACATAATGGTAAGAGGGGCGTCGTTAAGGAAATTAATATGCAGTTGCTATGGAAACTCTCAGGTTGACATCAACAGAATGGTAAGAGGGGCGTGGTTAAAATGCAGTTGCTTTGGAAACTCTCAGGTTGACGTCAACAGAATGGTAAGAGGGGCGTGGTTAGGGATATTAATATGCAGTTGCTATAGAAACCCTCAGGTTGACGTCAACAGAATGGTAAGAGGGGCATGGTTAAGGATATTAATATGCAGTTGCTATGGAAACCCTTAGGTTGATGTCAATAGAATTGTAAGAGGGGCGTGGTTAGGGATAGTAATGTGCAGTTGTTATGGAAACCCTCAGGTTGACGTCAACAGAATGGTAAGAGGGGCGTGGTTAGGGATAGTAATATGCAGTTGCTATGGAAACCCTCAGGTTGATATAAACAGAATGGTAAGAGGGGCGTGGTTAGGGATAGTAATATGCAGTTGCTATGGAAACCCTCAGGTTGATGTAAACAGAATGGTAAGAGGGGCGTGGTTAGGGATATTAATATGCAGTTGCTATGGAGACCCTCAGGTTGTTCGACAGAACGTTAAGAGGGGCGTGGTCAATGATATTTATATGTGGTTGCTATGGAGACCCTCAGGTTGATGTAAACATAATGGTAAGAGGGGCGTGGATACGGATATCAATATGTAAATAAATACATGTTTTAAAGCATGACAGAATAATCTCTTAAATCATCTGTCTCACCACTTTATTAGGCAGTCAGATTTTCACCTGCTGCAGCATAAAACAGGTGTAAAAATCCCCCAGACACACATTAGAGGAGGAAGCCGAGAGCACAATCTCTACAGATAACTCCAGGAGGAGATTTTCTGCATCCTCAAGCTGTTTTCCATCTGCTGAGGTTGTTTCTGCCTGATATGTTGATAGCGTTGTGACAGGGAGAAGGTTAGCGCGGATTTAGCACTGATAAAATCGTTTCCCCTGAGAGATAAGCTGAAGGCCTTCACGTCCAGATCTTCATGATTTCAGCCTGACCTCACGCTCATCTGCAAGTGTTTGTTCAGGAGTGTGTGTTCGCACAGACGCACGTGCTGGGATATTAGCAGACCGCATCCAGACGCTCCTGATGCAGCATGGGAACATGTGGAAAATACCTGCAGCTAACAGAGGAAATGAGCTCCATCACTGCAGACCTTTAGAGTGAGACCAGCAAACGCTTCACATTCCTCACATTTACACAGACACAGTTATTTATTTATATGTTTGTGGGGGCGACATGGTGGCTCAGTAGTAGGCACTATGGCAAGAAGGTTGCTGGTTCAAGTCCCGGCTGGGTCAGCTGGCATTTCTGTGTGGAGGAGGATTGGGTATTGTTTAAGGTTATTTCGATACCGGTGCTAAATCGATGCTTTTAAAATGATACCGGTGCTAAATCGATACTTTTAGAATGTTACTGGTGCTAAATCGATGCTTTTAAAATGATACCGGTGCTAAATCGATACTTTTAGAATGTTACTGGTGCTAAATCGATACTTTTAAAATGATACCGGTGCTAAATCGATACTGGTGCTAAATCGATACTTTTAAAATGATACCGGTGCTAAATCGATACTTTTAAAATGATACCGGTGCTAAATCGATACTTTTAAAATGATAGTGGTGCTAAATTGATACTTTTAAAATGATACCGGTGCTAAATCGATACTTTTGAAATGATACCGGTGCTAAATCGATACTTTAGAAATGATACTGGTGCTAAATCGATACTTTCTAAATGATACAGGTGCTCAATTGATACTTTTAAAATGATACCGGTGCTAAATCGATACTTTTAAAATGATACCGGTGCTAAATCGATACTTTTGAAATGATACCGGTGCTAAATTGATACTTTCTAAATGATACTGGTGCTAAATCGATACTTTTAAAATGATACCGATTCTAAATTGATACTTTTAAAATGATACCGGTGCTAAATTGTTACTTTTAAAATGATACCGGTGTTAAATCGATACTTTCTAAATGATACCGGTGCTAAATTGATACTTTCTAAATGATACCGGTGCTAAATTGATACTTTCTAAATGATACCGGTGCTAAATTGATACTTTTAAAATGATACCGGTGCTAAATCGTTACTTTTAAAATGATACCGGTGCTAAATTGATACTTTCTAAATGATACCGGTGCTAAATCGACACTTTTAAATTGATACCTGTCCTACTGTAAATTGATACTTTTAAAATGATATCGGTGCTAAATCGATACTTTTAAAATGATACCGGTGGTACTGTAAATTGATACTTTTAAAATGATATCGGTGCTAAATTGATATTTTTAAAATGATACCGGTGCTAAATCGACACTTTTAAAATGATACCGGTGCTAAATCGATACTTTTAAAGTGATACCGGTGCTAAAGCGATAATTTTAAAATGATACTGGTGCTAAATTAATACTTTTAAAATGATACAAAATGATGGTGCCTAAACCGATACTTTTGAGCCACAAAATGATGGTGGACGACTCTAGAAAAATCTTTTATTTGATAAAATCTTTAAAAAAATTATTTAATAGAACAATATAATTATAGTTTAAAGTCAATTCATATTTGATATATTTATATGACTTTAATATATTTATAATTATATAAAATATAATTATATATCCTTTGATCATTTGTTGGTCAGCATGAATTTAAGCATTATTTAAATTACATTACATTAGGGCTTGTGGCTATGTTTACATGGATATTAGTAATATAATGATTTGCCTTAATCTGAACAAGACAACAATATGATCAAGGTGGGTTTCCTCCGGGTGCTCTGGTTTCCCCCACAGTCCAAACACATGCGCTATAGGGGAATTGATCAACTAAGTTGTCCGTAGTGTATGAGTATGTATGTGTATGGGTGTTTCCCAGTGTTGGGTTGCAGCTACAAGGGCAACCACTGTGTAAAACATGAGCTGGATAAGTTGGCAGGTCATTCCGCTGTGGCGACTTAGATGAATAAAAGGGCTAAGCCGAAAAGAAAGCGAATGAACGCACAGACAGGACTCCTTTGCACATCCCGCATGCTCTCGCATTAGAGCTCAAGTCCACGTATAAGTGTGTGTGTTAAAGGGTGACTGTCTCATTTGCGCTGAAATAATGTACTATAGTAAATCCTGATACATCAACATTTAAAAGAAAATAAAGAAAGAAAAATAAACTACATTTATTTAAAATCTTTACCGTCACTTTCGCTGTAGCGTAGGCAGAGTCCGCAAACAAAAGCTGCATGAAAATGAAGCGAAATAAACTACATTACACACACAAACAGGACTCCATAAACCTTTGCACATCCTGCACGCTCTCACATTAGAGCTCAAGTCCACGTACAAGTGTGTGTGTGTGTGTGTTTAAGGGCCGACAGGTCACACAGAGTAACCTGAGAGCTCTGACCTCGAGTCCAGCTGAATCTAAGAGGAACCGGCCCTTTAAAAGCTCACATTTGTGTGTGTGTGTGTGTGCAGATCAGTGACAATATCCAGGACCCGAGTGAGACACATGCTATTGCTGATGCATTTAAGGTCCTCTGGAGTGAGATAGCACTTCTGAGGTTCCAGAGAGTGAATGAGATCCAGACTCCAGGCGGTCTGCGCTCGTCTCTCTGACCCGCTCTTGACTCCCAGTGTTTGTGTTCTCCCTGAAATCAGGGTGGCGGCAAACATCCCGGATCCTGACTGACCGCTCGTTTGTTTGTTTGCATTGCTGTCGTCTTTATTCATGAGGCACACTCAATTATACGGGACACTGACACACTTTGAGTGAAGCTGGTAAACTGATCAACTCTGTTATTGGATTCATTTGCATTACACAGAATGGGGTACGTGCACATGGACTTCTCATTTCAGCCAGCCAGCCCCAGCTCTTCCAGTGAACTGTCTTTCCATTATAAAATTGCACACGTTTAAGGTCCGATAGGGTATATGCCGAGCTAATGCTGTTCCCATGCTGATACACTTCCGGTGAGCTGTTATTGTGAACTTTTTACCATTTTATACGGTTCCTTATACAGCATCGATGTTGTAATGTCATTAAAATACATTCAGTTAAATAAACTTTAGCATTTATTTAGTTGCTCAAGCGTATAACGAGACAAAAAGCTGTTTACTCGCACGCGCCCGTTAGAATCGGCAGGCTAACGCAGAAGCTCCATTGAATATACTGTGGTAAAATAAATGCTCATATTATAAAGATATGGCGGGGGAAATGTAATTTAATGCAGTGCTTCTTGTACAATCTGAGACGCACTTTAAATCGGATATTACTCAGCTAGTGGAGATCGCTGATTTTTAAAGAAAACAGACCTTAAACGCACCGGATTTTGCATTGGCATTCAATTCGCTAGAAGCGCTTAACCCAGATTACTGGCAAATTAAAAGTCCTAATAGCATGCTTTGGGGTATATTTCTTTATAAATCAGTGATCGAATCAATATCAGACAAGAAGCACTGCATTAAATTACATTTCCATCTGCCATGTCTTTAAATATGAGTTTATTTGACCCCAGTATTTTCAATGGAGTTTCTGAGCTCGCCTGCTGATCCTGATGGCGCTTACACATTTTTCTTTATCTCGTTTTACACTTAACCAACTAATTGAATGTATTTTAATTACATTACAACATCGATGCTGTAAAAGAAACTGTATGAAATAAAAAAAATAGTCCCATTAATCTTGCACCGGAAGTATAATTGGCTGAAAAACACTGGCCGTGCATATACCCCATTCTGCACACACCTGAATGAATTTTTCTGTGTGGAGTTTGCATGTTCTCCCCGTGTTGGCGTGGGTTTCTTCCGGGTGCTCCAGTTTCCCCCACAGTCCAAACACATGCGCTATAGGGGAATTGGGTGAGCTAAATTGGCTATAGTGTATGAGTGTGTGTGAATGCAAGAGTGTTTGCGTGTTTCCCAGTGTTGGGTTGCAGATGAAAGGGCATGCGCTTCGTAAAACATGTGCTGGATAAGTTGGCGGTTCATTCCCCTGTGGTGACCCCTAATTAATAAAGGCAAAAATTAATGAATAAATGAATAATAAAATGACTAATTTATTAATAACTTATTATTTATAATTATTTGTAACCTGCTAGTTTATACAGTTACATATAACGCAATTTAATTTAAAAAAATTGCTAAACAAAACAATAATAATTACGCATTTTAAAAAATTGTAAACTTTGCATAGAAAAAAAAAATTATTAATAATTAAACTAATAAAATTAAAAATAAAAATAAATAACCTGCACATTATCTGGGCCTGGTTTAAAAAATAGTTTAATATTTTATTTGAAAAGTTTCATTCATTATTAATATATTCACAATTTGCATGTTTTAGCAAACAAACTAATAAACTTAATATGATGTGAATTTTTTTGTCATGAAAAACTATGATAATACACTGAATGAGTTAATTCATTCATTCATTTTCTTGTCGGCTTATTAATCCGGGGTACTGAATGGGTTTATTTAGTTTATTATTAGCTTACAGTTTTTCATGACAAAAACTTGACATCACAAAGTTTATTCGTTTTTTTGCTAAAACTGAGGCAAATGCATGGGCATTTTACATGCAACTGAAATGCACAAATCTCGCATTTATATATACTTTTTGAGTTCTGACATGCAGAAAAGCTGTGCAAAAAAAAAGGAGCCACAACTCTCTTAAACATCTTCAGATTGTATAGCAAGTGTGCTGGTGTGGCGCTGGACTGTCATGATGTTGACACTGCAATAAATGATGGTTTCCCTCAGACGGAGAGATCCTCAGACCTCAGTGGGAGACGCATGAGCAGATAAGATCAGCAGCAAAACTACTCCGTAAACACAAATCATGTGTGTGTGTGTGTGTGTGTGTGTGTGTGAAGGGATGGGGTTATCAAGTCAAGCATCGCTACTATTACAGCTCATTTTAGGAGTTTTAAACCTTTAACACTGTAATGCTGCCTCCCAAATGGTAGCTCAGTGGTTAGCCTCACAGCAAGAAGGTAGCTGGTTTGAGTCCCGGCTAGGTCAGTTGTCATTTCTGCGTGGAGTTTGCATGTTCTCCTCGTGTTGGTGTGGGTTTCCTCCGGGTGTTCTGGTTCACCCCACAGTCCAAACACATGCGCTATTGGGGAATTGATCAGCTAAATTGGCCATAGTGGATGAATGTGTGTGTGAATGAGTGTGTATGAGTGTTACTCTCTATAGAACACAAATCATTTGTTTTATTTTATTTGATATTTTTGCATTTATGGGAGAAAAGCTTGGTTATGCATGTGACAGATGTGAAATTGGCACTTGTGTGACTTTGGTAAACCAAATATAATAATTTGAAAACACTGCAGAGGCTGAGTATTGTTACACTACTGTAATATACTTCCTTTCTACGTTTTTTGTGTGTAAGCATTTCACTCTTTTTTTTCATGGCAAGGTCAACACTTTGCATGGAATTGCTCTGCTTTCTTTTCAGAAAGGACGCAGGACTAGACTGAGCGGAGATTCACTTGGTTAGCTGCACAAGCTTAACCAGCAAATCTGCAGGAATCTCATTAAAGTGCTACTGAAGTCTAGACTCGCTCATCACACAACAAATAAAGTCCAGAAGAGCGTCCGTAATCCTTCAATAATGCTGCACAGAACTTTCATTTTTAAAAATCAGGGATAACAAATGATTCCAGGCACACTCGACGCAATGAAACTGCACAAGCAAATTAATAAACAATTGAAATTTGACTTTCTGATGACAGAAGATGGCGCTTGAAAGGTCAGGAGTTCAATTCTCAGGGAATTTCATTCATTCAATTTCTTGTCGGCTTAGTCCCTTTATTAATCCGGAGTCGCCACAGCGGAGTGAACCGCCAACTTATCCAGCAAGTTTTTACGCAGCGGATGCCCTTTCAGCTGCAACCCATCTCTGAGAAACATCCACACACACAATCACACACACACACACACATACACTACAGAGAATTTAGCCTACCCAATTTACCTGTACTGCATGTCTTTGGACTGTGGGGGAAACCGGAGCACCTGGAGGAAACCCACACGAACGCAGGGAGAACATGCAAACTCCTCACAGAAACGCCAACTAAACCGATTCTCGAACCAGCGACCTTCTTACTGTGAGGCGACAGCACTACCTAATGCGCCACTGCTTCGCCCCTCAGGGAATTTGCATCTATCATCAATCTGATATGAAGCAAGCGATCGATCACACTCTGTTTCAAGGGCCAAGGGGTAGGGGTACAGAAATAGAATTGGGACTGGGCCTCATAATACTGTAAAAATGCTGAAACAAAATAAATAAATTTTATTTGGATTAATCTGCACTTTTAAATCTAAGTAAAGACTAGGCCTGGGCCGGTATAAGTTTCTGACAGTATGATAACCTTGGATAAAAGTATCACGGTATTGTGTTTACTGCTCTAAAATAAGTTATGTTTAAATGTCTGGGTTAAAAAACTAAAACTTTTGTTCCTTTGAAGACAATATATTTTATTTTGATAAAAAGATTTAAAATATTTTGGAGCAGTAAACATGTCAGGCTTAATAATTCAAATGAATCACTGACTTCAAAAACAGACTTCTTTACAATTTAAAAAGACATCTTTGGATATTATTTCTGCTCGAGACACTGTTGTCCTAAAAAAAACTAAGAAAAAGAATGAAAATAGAAAAATAGTAAATATAAAATCTAGGCGGTTTTTTAAAACCTTGACATTTCTAAATCGCGGTACCTTGAAAACACTTACCGTCCAATGCCTAGTACAGAGCAATTTATATTATAATACTTATGCTGATTTTTTAGATTTAAATGTGCAGGATTCACAAATTTAAGACTGCTTTAGAGCAATTAAACATTTAATTTAAGTGGATTTCATTAAATTAAATTAATTGCATATTGTATAAATTAACTTTATATTTATAATATTTAGGGTGGTGCAGTGGGTAGCACAATCACCTCACAGCAAGAAGGTCGCTGGTTCAAGCCCCGGCTGGGTCAGGTGGCATTTCTGTGTGGAGTTTGCATGTTCTCCCCGTGTTGGCGTGGGTTTCCTTCGAGTGCTCTGGTTTCCCCCAAGTCCAAACACATGTGTTATAGGGGAATTGGGTAGGCTAAATTGTCCATAGTGTATGAGTGTGAATGAGTGTGTATGGATGTTTTTAGTGATGGGTTGCACCTGGAAGGGCATACGCTGTGTAAAACATATGCTGGAAAGGTGGCGGTTCAATCCACTGAGGCGACCACAGAATAATAAAGGGACCAAGTCGAATAGAAAATGAATGAATTATAACAGTGGTTCTCAAACTGTGGTACGTGTATATGTCATATGTCATGTACATGCTACACAAATTTCAAAATTTATCAAAAATGATGTACATAATATGTCATATATGGTATATAGCCTATATTTCTGATGTAATCTACCACGATTTTTAACTGTGCAGAGCTGCAGCTGCTTTAAGCCTGATTTATACTTTTGCGTCAAGTGACTGGCGTAACCCACGGCGCAGGCAACGCACGTGGCTGTGCATTTATACTTCTGCGCGCTGTCTCTGTCGGTCTGCATTAACACTTCCGAAACGCTAGTGGGCAGTGAGGTGTAAATGTTCCTCTGTGTTGAGTTTATTCTCTGCTTTTTTGCTTTTCCTGAACAGTTCCTGGATGTACAAGTGGCTCAAACTCGCTCATTTTGAGGCAGGAACCGGCGGACGTGCAACAACTTTAACTATGAGGTAAACACAAAACAAAACTTTCCATCCGGAGCTCCTTCACGGGACTCCACACTTGTAAACAATCGCTCGCGCCATTCGCGCGGCTCTCGGTCCCGCCCAGACTCGTCAGCGCTACCAAGCCGACCAATCACAGAGCTTACGCTACGCGTTGTTGCGACGTGTAGTTACATTTTTTGAGAGGTGCACGTCAGTGACGGCGATGGCCACGGCGAAGGGCTATGCGTCAGCGCCGTAGCATACGCCGACGTTTGACGCAGAAGTATAAATCAGCCTTTACTGGGCCTACTGCGCTACTGTATTTCAATACTGATCATTTTGGTGGTACTGGGAGAGACAATTTTTTTCTGAGGTGGTACTTGATGAAAAACGTTTAAGAATATTTATTAATCTTCATTAACAGCTAATGGAAATGAAGTTGTTCATGTTAACTCACAGTGCATGAACTAATGTAAACAAGCATGACTTTGGATACTATTAAGACATTAGTAAATGTTATATGATTATAAATGCTGTACAGGTATTGTTCATTATTAGTTGATGTAAATAAACACATTAACAAACATTAACTAATAAAACCTTATTGCTAAGTGTCACCCAAACTATTTTATTAATACCCAAACAATTTTATTAATACCCAAACAATTTTATTAATAATTATTATAATGTTTTTTGTTTATTTAAATATGCAGTGTGCAACATTATACATTTCCATTAAGAAAATCTAATTAAAATTACATGAATTTCAATGGTGTTAAAACTATAGTACATCTCAGATTATTGATAATCTATACATTAAAATATATCTGTATTGTTTTAGCTTATTCTGCACACAAACAAGTTAAATAAACAAATTAATAATCCAACTGAGCAGCGCCTGACTGAATAAAACCTCATCCGCTTGTTAAGTGTGACGTCAGCGCTCTATTTAACTGTATAGTGAGACTCATGAGACTCATCTTTGATGAGACTCATCAAACGGTAATAATAAACGTTACATACTTTCGAAAATCACGATCGCAATATATATGCCCATGCCTCATATCCGATGGCCAGAAAGTGATTCATTTTTTTAATAAATTGTTAAAATTTTTATATTTGTGATGCAGCCAGGCCAGACATTGTTGTGTACACTATTACTTTACATAAAACCAACTTTAATGTGTGATATGAACAAAACGTGATCATAAACGAATGATTTCTCAGCTCAAATGAGTGGCTTGGACCCGGAAACAGTATTACATACGTCGCCAACACGTTAACAAGCGGACAGGAATTTGCTATTGAAAGGATAACTCTAATGTT
Organism: Danio rerio; assembly: GCF_049306965.1. Classification (NCBI taxonomy): domain Eukaryota; kingdom Metazoa; phylum Chordata; class Actinopteri; order Cypriniformes; family Danionidae; genus Danio; species Danio rerio. The sequence goes on along the minus strand of NC_133186.1, from coordinate 46,203,105 downwards.
CAGTGTTTTGCTACACAAAGCAGCCATCCGGCGCTTAAGTTCATTAACGTTTTCGGTTCAGAAGGCCAGGCAGCTGTTGTTGATTGGCTTTGATTAGTCTGTATTAGGCTGCATGCTAAGTCTAAGCCACAAGAAGGTGAGAGTAAGCCGAGCTTTTTCTAATTCAGCCTAATAACACACGTGTCTTGTGGCTTCAATGCAACCTGTCAGACATAAACATGTATAAACACACAGTGCTGTACAATACAGGTACTGGTTTCAAAACACCACTCTTGAACCGTCCAGATCCACATGTGCACCTTTTAAAGTAAATATTAATACCTAAACGTGTACCTCATAGTACCTTAAAGGCACTGTATTTAAGTTTTGGACTTTTTTAAAGCATAAAAATCCCATGATATGTTTGCCAAAAATGATTGGTTGTAGTCTTTCCTATTAGTTTCCCAACCAAAGTGTGCAATGTGAAAAGGCTCCATGCTGAAGACATGGCTCTGATAATCCGACTCACTTGACCTGTGCTTGAGCTGTCATCGGCGGTTCTGTCTACTTTAAAATCAGACTGCTTTTAGAGTTTTTAAAGTCCTTATGTAAACAAGTCATGCAGAATGGACATAGCTGGAAAGCCGAAAAGGCTCGCTTTGAAGCAGATCAAATGTTTGGATGTGAAATAATAACTTGAAAACCTCAAAGGGTGTTTACATGACAACTGCATGCTGAAATGGATTTTGGTTTTCCTTTGGTTTTTTCTCTGAAAAGCTTCACATACAGACGACAGTGGGCATGTTTACATGCAGCCAAACGATACGACTGTAAAATATTCATGTAGACACTTTAAATGATGCGATTGAGCACATTTCAATCAGATTTGAAGAGGTGATTTACTTCTTTTGTAATCTGATCCGACAGCAAAACAAATGACCACGTTAACGTTTGAATTCTACTACTTTTTCAATCGTATCCAGAAGTCTCATGCTGCTTTCACGCCAGCCAGCGCGAGTGATTTACATGTTAAGTCAAATGGCGCGTCGCTAATGACGCGAATGGTGCGGTGCGAATAACGCGATACGCGCAAAGCGAATTGATCGTTTGCGCGTTTGACGCGCTTAACAAGTGTTTCGCGCGAATCTTTTGAGTTCGAAAATCTGAACTTCAGCGGACACTCGGGCCACGTTAACCAATCAAAAGCTTGCTCTTGTGGGGGCGTGATTGTGACGTAGAACCAGTTGATGGTGTCCCGGGGGAAATCCTCCAGGCGACACCAACAACAAGTCATCAAACTGGGCTTGGCTCAGTCAGAAGCACCGTTGAAAGCCTCCGTAATCCAGGTTTTGAGCTCACAGAGCTGGATGCACCTCTGAAAGCATGTAGTGGACTCAGACACGGTCCTTAACGTATCGACGCTGTTTTTCAGCCTTCATAAAGCACATAAACACTGTTATTTTCTTCAAAAAATCCATGTTAGCCTTTTAGCAACGAAGCTACAGTCACCGGGAAGACAGAAGCCCCAGAAGAAGGGTGAGAATGTGGTAAAATCTACAAAAATGTGATAAAAATCAAGCGAGGGCTTTTCTTTTTCTGGATTGCTTTTGAAAACACTGTTGGATGGATTTAGAGAAGTGGGTGGGTGGGGGAATCAGTCGGTCATACAGTCGACAGCCGCCTCTGATGGATTTATGTGAGAACAATAGGCATGCATGGGACTTGCAAGAGAAATTTGAGATCTGAAAAAATGAATCGCCAAAACAAATAATGTAAAGAAATAATAATAATAATAATGCTTAATAGCACCTAAAGGGAAACATTTACATTATATTAAGCCATGTATCAAGACATGTATGGCTTAATGTAATGTAAATGATGTCTCTTTATGAAATACGGAACATTTTAACATTATTTTAAAAATCCACATTAGCGTTTCTATTAATTTTCAGAGCTGTTGTGTCTCAGTTAAATGGAGGAAAATAAATAAAATAAAAACATTAATCAGTGCAAGTTGTGAAACATGAGTTGGACATTTCCATTTGTGCGCAGTTAAAGAGAGGATGTTCATTTTTATTGACAAATTTAAAATAGCGCCAAATATCAGGAGCTACGTTTTTTGCAGTTTTTGTTTTTGCAAATCCACCAGAGGCCGCCGAGTTCACTTTTTCAGATCTTAAATTTCTCTCACTAGTGCCGTTCATGCCTGCTGTTCTCACGGAAATCCACCAGAGGCCGCTGGGTTTGCTTTTTCAGATCTCACATTTCTCTCGCGAGTGCTGTTCGCGCTGCTGTTCTCACGAAAAATCCACCAGAGGCCGCTGTGTTCGCTTTTTCAGATCTTAAATTTCTCTTGCGAGTGCCGTTCGCACCTGCTGTTCTCACGAAAATCCACCAGAGGCCGCTGTGTTCGCTTTTGTCAGATCTCAAATTTCTCTCACGAGTGCCGTTCGCACCTGCTGTTCTCACGAAAATCCACCAGAGGCCGCTGTGTTCCCTTTTTCAGATCTCAAATTTCTCTCACGAGTGTTGTTCACGCTGCTGTTCTCATGGAAATCCACCAGAGGCCGCTGTGTTCGCTTTTTCAGATCTCAAATTTCTCTTGCGAGTGCCATTCGGCCAGCAGTTCTCAAGAAAATCCACTAGAGGCCGCTGTGTTCACTTTTTCAGATCTCAAACTTCTCTTGCGAGTGCCGTTTGCGCCTGCTGTTCTCACGTAAATCCAGCAGAGGTCGCTGTCAACTGACTGCCTAGCATCGTACCGCCCCGTAGCGTTCATTTAAAGACGAAATGCAGCCTACATAATTCTCGATCTCCAGAAATGTATATAGGGCTACGTTTTCAGAATGAGCCTGTGTTGATTAGTGATTACTTTTTGATTAGAAGCTTTTTGTTCAGGTTTTTACACAATTAATCAGTTTCATGTATGCCTGAGGCAGTAACTTTTCCTGATAAGTTCAAATATAATGTGAACTACGCAATTCTGAGTAGATGAGGCACACTAGTTTTGATTTAAACTCCACAATTCGGTACTCTACACTTCAGAGTATTCATAAAGTGTTTCCACAGTGCATTTCTAACATTTACAACGTGTTTAGAAACAATTATTTCTTTAATGCACTTTTAAATCACATCCAGCAGTTTTCAATTTCATCAATGACAAATTAAACTACTGAATCAGAATTCAGATCATCAGCATTGGAAAGCTTCATCCGTGAATAAAACCTTAAAAATTCAATTCACACAAAGCTCAAAGCATCTTAATTTCGCTTTGAAGCAAGATTATTTTGCTTATATGTTTATTATTAAATATGTTTTACTAGTTTATAAAGTGCTTCTTGATTTAAAAAATGAAGTGAAATTTGGGCTAGGAACCAGACAAAAACACAATCACATTGCAATATCGATGCTGAAACGATATATTGCGCAGCCCTGTTTCAGATCATCATCATCAGCCAACAGTATTCAATTCAAACCAATCCCTTTTTGGATGGCCAATATTGAGCGTATCTTGGAGTGAACAAGGGTGCTTATCCTGGCGTTGTTATTGAAATTAGCCTCTCGCCGCTAATCAGCGTGCTTGATCTGAGGAGGTGGAGCGAACAGCTGAATCTCTGACGATTAAGAGGCGTTCAGGGATTAAAGCTACAGTGGCCGCTTTACCCCTCGCCACTGCCTAATTCTGATTAACAAGAGACCTTCTGCCTTCAAAACCCCCCCAACACCACAAAACAAGGGCCAGAGTACTGCAAAAACACACCCGCCGCCTCCACCTGCGCACGCAACGCACTAATGAAACCTTCATTTAAGCTCCATGTTTTCCCGCCTTTTCTGCTGCTTTCCTCCATATGGTGCTCATTAGCTAATTCGAGGGTGTTTGTTTGGCTGGAGGAAATGATCGGGTGTTTGTTTACACATTCAATAGACATTATGAGGAGCAGAGGTTAGTTAAACTTAAAAACAAACACTGAATTAAATAAAATATGAGGAGCAGAGGTTATTTCATTTATTCATTTTCCTTCAGCGGATGCCCTTTTACACAGTGGATGTCCTTACAGCTGCAACCCAGTACTGGGAAACACCCATACACACTTATTCTCACACACACACACACACACATACACTACGGCGAATTAAGTTAATCAAATCCTCTATAGCGCATGTGTAAAACATATGCCGGAATAGTTGGCGGTTCATTCCGCTGTGGTGACCTCTGAAATTGAGATGAAGTGAAATTATAAATGAATAATGAATAACCGCTTCTTTTAAGTGAATGGGGCGTAAAAAACAAATACCATTGTGTGTTGGGAGCATGCGCTGTTATTGCGTCTTCAATCATCCACATGAAAGCAATACGGACGACTCTGGATCAGATCCCGCACTCCACGGCTCTTTAAACAGGCTCTAATTTTCACTGTCTTTTCATCTCTTCTTTGGTTGTTGTAATAATTTCAGGTTCACCTGCAAAGAGTGCCCGAGGCCTGACAGCACCTCTGTTTGCCCTCAAATTACAGTCAATCCTCCTGAAAAAATGTGATCCCTGGACTTTTTGGTCCGTCAAGTGTCGTGACAGAGCAACAAAAGCACCTGCAATTTAACTGCAACAAAACTCCCTTTTGTGCGACGCTGAATGATGCACTTCTCCTGCTGGAAATGAGGTCGGTCGCTACCATTCATCATAAATCACTCAATTTACACGCCATTAATACACATTTTCAGTTACACGTGAAGATAGAGGAGTAGAGGAGTGGACTCGAGGGACTGAAGCAATGACAGCTAGGTCAACGCTTATGTTTATAAATGGTGCAAAAACAACAATAAAATTAAATAAATGATAATAATAATTTTAATAATAATAATAACAATAAAAACTTAATTGCTATATAATGGAGTGTAATATAATAAATATTAATAATTAAAAGAAAATAATAACAATAAAGCACTTAATTGCTATAAAATTGAGTATATGTAATAATAATAACAACAAGAAAGCATATTGTTATATTATATTAAGTTTAATATAAGGCTAATAATAACAACAACAACAACAATAATAATAATAATAACAATAATAATAATAATATCAATAACAATAATAATTAAAAGGAAATAATAATAACAATATTAAAGCAAATAATTGTTTATAATTAAGCATATGCAATAATAATAATAATAATAACAATAATAATAAAGCACTTAATTGCTATGTCTAATTAATATAATAATAATAATAAAGCACTTAATCGCTGTGTTTAATATAATAATAATAATAATAATAATAATAATAATAATAATAACAATAAAGCACTTAATTGCTATGTCTAATTGAGTCATATAATAATAATAGTAATAATTAGAAATAAATAATAATAATAATAATAAAAACAATATTAAAGCACCTAATTCCTATATAATTGAGCATATGTAAAAAAAATTAAAATAAATAATAATAATAACTATAACAATAAAACACTTAATTTTTATGTATAATTGAGTAATATAATAATAATAATAATAATAATTCAAAGTTAATAATAATAATAATATTAAAGCACCTAATTGCTATAATTGAGTATATGCAATAACAACAACAATAAAGCACTTAATTGCTATGTATGATTGAGTGTAATATAATAATAATAATAATAATAATAATAATAATAACAATAATAATAAAAAGAAAATAATAATAATATTAAAACACTTAACTGCTATATAATTGAGTATATATAATAATAACAACAACATTTATTCATTCATTCAATTTTTTCGGCTTAGTCCCTTTATTAATCTGGGGTTGCCACAGCGGAATAAACTGCCAACTTATCCAGCATATGTTTTACGTTTTTAAAGCTACTAGCCCCTTTGAGCTAAATTTTTTTAATAGTCTACAGCAGTGGTTCTCAAAGTGGGTGATGGGACCCGCTTGGGGGTTGCAGGACAATGACATGATTTCCAAAACTCAAATAAATTTTAACAACTGTTTGAATTACCATAATTTATTCATTACCCACAGAAGATAGTTAGATGTTGCATTAAAGAAACAACAACATAAAAATAAAAATCAGCCATCAGCCTTCAATTTTTATATTAAAATGTAATTAAATTAATAAATGACTATATTATATTGTTAATAGATTGTGGCATTTTTGTGTTGCCAATATGCTCATGTTTATATATGCCTATAGTTGTGTCTGCAACGTTTAGATATTTACAGTATAACCACCTTGAAAAATGGGGGTCGCGAGTCCCTGACATTGTTATTTTGGGGGTCGCAGGCTGAAAAGTTTGGGAACCCCCTGGTCTACAGAACAAACCATCGTTATACAATAACTTTAATTACCCTAATCTGCCTAGTTAACCTTATTACCCTAGTTAAGCCATTAAATGTCACCTTAGGCTGAATAGAAGTGTCTTGAAGAATATCTAGTCTAATATTATTTACCGTCATCATGGCAAAGAGAAAATAAACCAGTTATTAGAGATGAGTTATTAAAACTATTAAGATTAAAAATGGGTTGAAGAAATCTGCCCTCTGTTAAAATGAAATTAGGGAAAGAGTAAACAGGATGGCTAATAATTCTGACTTTAACTGTATGTAATAATAACAACAATGAAGCACTAAAGTGATGTATAACTGAGTGTAATATAATATTAATAATAACAACAATAATGATAACAATAATGCACTTAATTGTTATGTATAATATTAACAATAATTAAAGGAAAATATTAATAACAACCCCAATAAAGGACTTAATTGCCATGTGTAATAGAGCAGTGTTTCTCAACTGGTGGGTCTTTTCAGTGGGTCGCGGAGTGTTCGGTCAAAAAAACAGCTAAAGTTTCATTTTAAACTTATTTTGTCTTTTATTTTGAAATGCATGCATGAAAACCCTACCGTTTAACATATGAAATTTAATTTAATTATAGCAACAAATATGTCAAAGCACAGGTACGACCCTGAATATGTAAAGTATGGATTTGCTTATATTGAAGACAAAAAAGACTTAAGCTCAGAGTGCCATAAGTAGCGAGGTGCTCTCACAAGAGAGCATGAAACCATCTAAATTAAAACTTCCTTTAGAAACCAGACAACATGTTTTATTAACAGTGCAGTTTAGTTCATGGTAACTGAACCTTTCCTACCCTAACCACTGTTTACAGTATTTGTCGTTTTTACTCTGTAATATTACTATAATTTAATACATTTTGTTAAATGACAGCAGTAAAATATTGTTTATTTGTAAGTCTTGGAGATTTTCTTATGATTTATCTGTCACTACTTGTGTGTGTGTGTGTGTGTGTGTTTGTGTGTGTGTGTGTGTGTGTGTGTGTATATATACAACTTAATTATAATTCCTAAAATTGTATTATAGTTCCTAAAAATTTGGGTCGTGGCTTGATGACCATGTAAAAATGTGGGTCTCATGGCCAAACCAGTTGAGAACCCCTGTAATAGAGTACAGTATATGTAATAGTAATAGATATATAATAATATATTCTAACACTGGGGGTGAGGCAGTGGCGCAGTAGGTAGTGCTGTCACCTCACAGCAAGAAGGTCGCTGGTTCGAACCTCGGCTCAGTTGGCGTTTCTGTGTGGAGTTTGCATGTTCTCCCTGCCTTCGTGTGGGTTTTCTCTGGGTGCTCCGGTTTCCCCCACAGTCTAAACACATGCGGTACAGGTGAATTGGGTAGGCTAAATTGTACGTAGTGTATGAGTGTGTGTGTGTGTGTGTGTGTGAATGTGTGCGTGGATGTTTCCCAGAGATGGGTTCAGCTCAGGGACTAAGCCGACAAGAAAATGAATGAATGAATGAATGGTTTACAATGTAGAATGATTTATATAAGACCTTAATATATTTAAATAATTCTAAAACAATATGTGAAATAAAATAAAAATCATAATTATGCATTATAGCATTATTTTATCATTAAAGATCTTAAAACCTTGACTATGAAAAAAAAAAAATATATATATATATATATATATAAAAAAATAAATACATATATATATAAATAAATATAAATGTTTTTATAAATATATATATATATATATATATATATATATATATATATATATATATATATATATATATATATATATATATATATAATGCAATTTTTTGGTTAAATTTGTGCAAAATTACTTTTATTGTTCGGTCAACTATGATTCATCACACTAAAAACATCTAGCAAAAGTAACAAAAATGTTATCATACTACATACAGCACTCACTATACTATATGCTGAAAATCAGAACGGAAAGTGTTGAAGAGTTTGAGATGCACACACTGATTGCACATCAATATTGAGCAGTGATTTGGGGTCCCAGTGCAGCCAGTAATCCACTATAATAAGAGCACTCATGCAGCAGCGCAGGGGCCCTCGGGGGCCTCAGGGGATTGCATGATTGTAGGGTTTTTAGGCCTCGTTCAGCCTCAATGAGGAGAAGTGCATCTCATTAGCTCCATTTCAACAGCGCAATCACACTCGGCTGAACCGTCAACTGCAGCTCACTATAATCTGATATTCCTTGTAAATATGTGCATTAGCAAAAAAATACAAATGTACACAAATATTATAATAAATATGTTATGATTAATTTGTTTTATTATTATATAAAAATATTAATGTTTTTGAAAATAATTTAGTATTTCTTAAATATTATATATATATTTTTATTCAACGATAATGTAATAGTGGGCGACACGGTGACTCAGTGGTTAGCGCTGTCGCCTCACAGCAAAAAGGTCGCTAGTTCAAGCCCAGGCTGGCTCAGTTGCTGTTTCGGTGCGAAATTTGCATGTTCTCCCCGTGTTGGTGTGGGTTTCCTCTGGGTGCTCCAGTTTCCCCCTCAGTCCAAACACATGCGCCACAGGGGAATTGATTAACTAAATTGGCCGTAGTGTGTGTGTGTGTTTGAATGTGTGTATGGGTGTTTCCCAGTATTGGTTTGTGGCTGCAAGAGCATCAGCTGTTTAAAACATATGCTGGATAAGTTGGTGGTTCATTCTGCTTTGGTGTTTTCTGATGAATAAAGGGACTAGGCTGAAGGAAAATAAACAAATAAAGGATAATATATTAGCATTACACCATTGTTGAATTTATTGACTTAATTAATATAATAATATATAAATATCATAATAATATTAGAAAATAAAATAAAATAAAAAGTTGGTTTACACAGTAGAATGATTTATATAATACCTCAATATATTTAAATAATTCTAAAACAGAATATGAAATAAAATAAACATCAACTTCTTAAAACTTTGACTATGAAAAAAAATGTGTGTGTGTGTGTGTGTGTGTATATATACACACACATAAATCAGGTTCATTAATCTGATTGGCTGATAGCCGTGCGATATTCTGCAACATCAGAACTCCTACAGCCTCTTTACACTCTGTGTATGACTCCGCCCACATACAGCCAGCAGAAAGCAGACACTACAGATCTGAAGTTTAAAGACTTGCTCAGCTGTTTAACTGCCAGCTTATAATTTGAATCCAATGTGGAAGAAAGTAGTTCCTCATACATAAGGGTTTTTGAGACTCTCCATGTTTGATTTTGTTTTTATATACACAATTATGCCGTCAAACTGTTGTATAAACGCAATATCACAGGAGTAGCAGTGCGATATGGCTGTATATCAGCACTGGTGGGGGCACTAACCAACGCACGCCACCCCCCAGTGCCGATATACAGCCATATCGCAATGCTACTCGTGTGATATTGCTCATATATATATATATACATATATATATATATATATATATATATATATATATATATATATACACACACACACACACACACACACACACACACACACAGTTGAAGTCAGAATTATTTGCCCCCCTTGTTTATTTTTTTCCACAATTCCTGTATAACGGAGAGATTTTTTCAACACATTTCTTATCATAATAGTTTTAATAACTCATCTCAATTACTGATTTATTTTATCTTTGTCATGATGACAGTAAATAATATTAGACTAGATATTCTATAAGACACTTCTAAACAGCTTAAAGTGACATTTAAAGGCTTCACTAGAGTAATTAGGTTAACTAGGCAGGTTAGGGTAATTAGGCAAGATATTGTATAATGATGGTTTGTTCTGTAGACTGTCGAAAAAAATGCTTAAGGGGGCTAATAATTTTGACCTTAAAATGGTGTTTAAAAAGCTAAAAACTGCTTTTATTGTTGCTGAAATAAAACAAATAAGACTTTCTCCAGAAGAACAAATATTATCAGACATACTGTCAACATTTCCCTGCTCTGTTAAACATCATTTGGGAAATATTTGGAAAAAGTGACTCAAGAGAGCAGTGGCTGCAAGCTTCACTCAGTAGAGTATCTAGCTCAGATTGTTTTTTATAACTGTTAATTTACTGATATTTGTTAACATGTATGATTGTTGGTAATTTAGAAAGCAATTCATTTCAATAGTGCTGTAATTGTTGTCACTTTTCACAATTTCACATGTTAAAAAATACACAAGCTGTGATTGTTTAAAAGAATCTACCTGTTCATTATTAGTGTTCATTCATTTTCTTGTTGGCTTAGTCCCTTTATTAATCTGGGGTCGCCACAGCGGAATGAACCGCCAACTAATCCAGCACGTTTTTACGCAGCCCTTCAAGCCACAACCCATCTCTGGGAAACATCCACACATACACACACACACTCATACACTACGGACAATTTAGCCTACCCAATTCACCTGTACCACATGTCTTTGGAAAAAAATTAAAATTAATAAATTAATAAAATATTACTAATACTTTCCATCTTAGACTGTACAGACCTGAAACTTGCCTATAGCACTTATTCATTGTTGCTCTTATAGTTGTGTAAATTGCTTCCTTGTCCTCATTTGTAAGTTGCTTTGGATAAAAGCGTCTGCTAAATGACTAAATGTAAATGTAAATGGACTGTGGGGGAAACCGGAGCACCCGGAGGAAACCCATTGGTGACCAAGTTGATGATAGTTTTATATTAAACTATTTGTTTCCTCTATGTATAAAATGAATGAGATGTTTGCTCCAGTGGAATTCATTGTGTTCTCAGCACTGATCCGAGGACAGATTTTGTGAGTCACAGCAGTTAATTGTTGGAGTGACTCATTAAGCCTCATTTGCATGTGTTGAAGTTTGTGTTTGTGTTTGTTCTGAGCGTTTCACACTCTGCTGGTGTGAAACTCGCCTGTTTTCTCCAGGAGTGACGGACATCAGAAAACACTTGAGGAAATATTTGCACATTTAAATCACGCTTTGAAATTGATTTATGCTTTTATGTATATGTGCAGTTTTCAAGTGTTTGTATGATTTTTTAAAAGTTATAATTTTGTTCGCCATGAACACATTTAATTGATGCAAAGTGACAATAAATGTTACAAAAAAATTATTATGGATGGGGAAAATTATTGTCTGAAAATGGCATTTTTGGGCGACACGGTGGCGCAGTGGGTGACACATTTGCCTCACAGCAGGCAGGTCGCTGGTCGAGCCTCGGCTGGGTCCGTTGAGATTTCTTTGTGGAGTTTGCATGTTCTGCCCGTGTTGGCGTGGGTTTCCTCCAGGTGCTCTGGTTTCCCCCAGTCCAAAGACATGCGGTACAGGTGAATTAGGTATGCTAAAGTTGACCGTAGTGTATGAGTGTGTATGGGTGTTTCCCTCAGCCTCCCTTTTGGACAACATTTCACACTGGATGAAAGATCATCATCTTCAGCTTAACCTCACGAAAACAGAAATGCTTGACGTTTCTGCCAACCCGACTCTACATCATAACTTTTCAATCCAGATGGATCAGGCAACCATTACTGCATCCAAAATGGTGAAAAGCCTTGGAGTAACGATTGATGACCAACTAAACTTCTCTGACAACATTTCTAGAACTGCTCGATCGTGCAGATTCGCACTCTATAACATCAGAAAGGTCCGACCCTTCCTATCTGAACATGCAGCTCAACTCCTTGTTCAAGCTCTTGTTCTCTCCAGACTGGATTACTGCAACTCTCTACTAGCCGGGCTTCCAGCTAACTCTATCAAGCCTCTTCAGCACCTTCAGAACGCAGCAGCACGAGTGGTCTTCAATGAACCTAAAAGAGCACATGTCACTCCGCTGCTCATCCGTTTGCACTGGCTGCCAGTTGCTGCTCGCATCAAATTCAAAGCTCTAATGTTTGCTTACAAAGTGACTTCTGGCTTTGCTCCTTCTTATCTGCTCTCACTTCTGCAGATGTATGTGTCCTCCAGAAACTTGCGTTCTGTGAATGAACGTCGCCTCATGGTTCCATCCCAAAGAGGGAAGAAATCACTTTCCCGAACTCTCGCGTTCAATCTGCCCAGTTGGTGGAATGAACTCCCTAACTGCATCAGAACGGCAGAGTCACTCGCTGTCTTCAAGAAACAACTAAAAACTCAACTATTTAGTCTCCACTTAACTTCCTAATCTGCAATTGCCTCTGACTCCACCACTAACTACATAAAAAATAAAAAATAAATTACAAATGTTTTGTTTCTTACACTTTACACACCTGAAACTTGCCTATAGCACTTATTCATTGTTGCTCTTATAGTTGTGTAAATTGCTTCCTTGTCCTCATTTGTAAGTCGCTTTGGATAAAAGCGTCTGCTAAATGACTAAATGTAAATGTTTCCTAGTGTTGGGTTGTGGCTGGAAGGGCATCCACTGCGTAAAACATATGCTGGATAAATTGGTAGTTCATTCCGCTGTGGAATATAATAAAATAAAATAAAAAACATTGAAAACTATTTATTTGCATCATCTGACCACCAGAACACTTGATCTCTATATTCTGACAATTGTGAATAATTGTGGCATATGCTTTTCACACACACCGGCTTCAAGTTCATTCACAAAAGCCTCCAGAGCGGAGCACCAGAACCCAAGGGCATTCAATAATGATCAGATCCAGTCCGTCTCTGGCTAATCGCTGGATCAGGTCTTAAATCAAGCGCTGTCCAGTCCAGATGCACTCCAGCGCTCCTCAACACATATTGAGTCTGCGGGATCACATATATCAATCTGTCTGTGTGTGTGTGTGTGTGTGTGTGTGTGTGTGCATTTACATGTACGTGTTGCAGGAAATTAACTAAAGCTGCATGCTGCATCAGAGAAGCGCTTCATTCGCTCTTTCATCAAGGGTGGAAGCTCACGTCACATTGTTTTGATTGCACAGAAGGATTGTGGAGTGTGTTTTGGCAGTGTTTTGCTGTGGTTGGGATCGAGGGGGATGGAGAACTGACCTGTGCTTGACCTTTTGCCCTGCCGATGCTCGGGCTGCGTTTAAATCCTTTTTCCAGCCATGATTTTTAATGAAACATCCTGTGCCATAATGCATGCATTTCAGATGTGGAGAAATGCTGAAATTTGTTGTTTTTTAATCCATTTCAATCTTCACTGTATTTTTTTATTATTATGGTTATGTATGACTTTAGATATAAGAACATTTCTGAGTCATATTTCATATATATATATATATATATATATATATATATATATATATATATATATATATATATATATATATATATATATATTTATATATATATTATAAGTGCTGGGCAGGCAAAAATTTATTACATCCAATTGCATCCAAAATAAAAGTTTGTTCTAAAATATAAAGGTGTGTACTGTTTACATTTATTGTGTTTATATAAATAAACACATGCATGCATATATTTGAGAATGTGTTTATTTATATTTATACTATATATACTACATACAGTTGAAGTCAAAATTAATCGCCCTCGTTTTAATTTTTTCTTCTATTTGAAATATTTACCAAATTATGTTCAACAGGGCAAAGACATTTTCACAGTATGTCTGATAATATTTTTTCTTCTGGAGAAAGCCGTACTTGTTTTATTTCAGCTAGAATAAAAGCAGTTTTTAATTTTTTAAACACCATTTTAGGGACAAAATTATTAGCCCTTTTAGCCTCTGACTTCAACTATGTTTATGATACAAATAATATACATTTAAATATCTATGCACTTGTTTAGTGTAGTTTTGGTTCTATGTATGTGTGTATCACATTTACATATAAAAAAAAACTTAGAATTATGATTAAAAATGCTGGGTTGTTTTATCCGAGTTTACATAACTCCAATTTTAATATTTACAATATATTTGACTTGGGTTGTTGGTAAAAACAACCCAGCATTTTTAAGAGTACACTTTTATCATAACCCTCATTTGTTTGCATTTGTGTGTAACATCAAAACAGCATTTTCTGTTCAGAATTTTATGTATGCAGACTTAAATTACTAATAAAATCTAAAATCTATTAATGGTGACGCAGTAGGTAGAGCTGTCGCCTCACAGCAAGAAGGTCGCTGGTTTGAGCCTAGGCTGGGTCAGTTTGTGTTTCTGTGTGGAGTTTGCATGTTCTCCCTGCGTTCCCATGGGTTTCCATCAGGTGCTCCGGTTTCCTCCACAGTCCAAAAACATGCGGTACAGGTGAATTGGGTAGGCTAAATTGTCTGTAGTGTGTGAGTGTGAATGAGTGTGTATGGATGGGTTTCCAAGAGATGGGTTGCAGCTGGAAGGGCATCCGCTGCTTGAAACATGTGCTGGATAAGTTAGCAGTTCATTCCGCTGTGGCGACCCCGGATTAATTAAGGGACTAAGCCGAAAAGAAAATGAATGAATGAATATTTTCCCCAAATCGCACAGCCTTAAAGTTAATGCAGACATTTTTATATTAATTTCAACATGCTTCAAGATTAAAAATATGGGAGAAATACTTTGAAAGAGAATGGTAAACTGGAGAATCCTGGTAAAAACAGGAGGGTTGACATATAAGTGAACAGGAAATGTTTGTTGAACAGCAGTTTTGTAAGGGAACACAAAAACTATTTTCCTATCACTCAGAGTTTTTTCCCCATACATTTACTTTCTTCCACCCATTTTTTCCCCACCATCAAGTCCCTTCCGGGCCTCTGTACAAAAGTAGTATAACCCAGGGGGACAAATTAAAGGGAACCAACAAAACAAAAAGGACAACAACCAGAAACAGGAGCCAAAGACAAGTAACACAATAAAAGTCCTAAACACAAAACACAGGGGAATCGTGACACACTTACTCTATTATTCCTCTGTTATTTTATAATTTACTGTACAGTCAAACTGAAATAACTCATACCTGTCTACAACAAATGTGAATATAAACCATAACAAATTATTTCATATTTCTATATTCCACATATCCTCATATATTTGTTCCCACCATTTTGTCACCATCAATCCTCTTTTGCCACTTATAAATTACATTTCCACATATCTAACAAGCTTTCTGTAGACAACACTAATCATATAAGTGCACACCTATAACAGGTGTACACTTAACCACAGGTACCTAATGTAAACATTAGCAACGCTACAGCAATCTATTCTCCAGCTAGCATATATATTTACCAATATATTATATTTTAAAACAGATTAGTTCTGACTTGATTATCGGTACATAAAAAACAGGCGGCAGTCTATATGTCACGTGATCATTTCGCGCGCATCTTCACTGATCGTAAAGCGCGCGAGCAACATCTGTCTTTGCGTACGAATTAAATGTACACAGAATAATCGTGTTTTGCAGTCGAACATTTATTAAATCAGAGTAAATGTGTGGATTAACAACACAAATGACGATAAGTGAACATAAATGTGCAAAACTGTGGACTAAAATCACAATGGAATAGCAGAGGGCTCTCGTGATAACAGGTAGGCCTACGACTTATTTTTTTAAGTAATGCTATTTATTTTTCTTGTTTGCTGGTACAGCATGTCTGTCGCTGTAACTTTACATATAAAAGTACTTTATTATAAATCTTCAGGAATTTTTTTGGTATATTAAAAAGTGTGGTTAGATGACCTTCCATCAAACTAATTCAGCTAAAAACAACTCTTTAAATGTCATAATTAAACAGATAATGAGGCGTATAACTGCAAAAAGGTCCAGTTTTGAAAAAAAAAAAAAAAAGATCCACCCTTTTCACCAGGCTGGCTATGGGCCTGATATTACCCATAACAAATTATTACATATTTCTATATTCCACATATCCTCATATATTTGTTCCCACCATTTTGTCACCATCAATCCTCTTTTGCCACTTATAAATTACATTTCCACAAATCTAACAAGCTTTCTGTAGACAACACTAATCATATAAGTGCACACCTATAACAGGTGTACACTTAACCACAGGTGCCTAATGTAAACATTACACTTAGCAACACTACAGCAATTTATTCTCCAGCTAGCATATATATTTACCTATATATATATATATATATATATATATATATATATATATATATATATATATATATATATATATATATATATATATATATATATATATATATATATATACATACATATATGCGTTCTTTAATCATTAGCTTTTACATTTAAAAATAGACCAGTTCTTACCTGATTATCGATACATAAAAACAGGCGGCAGTCTATCCGTATATGTCACGTGATCATTTCGCGCTCATCTTCACTAATCATAAAGCGCGCGAGCGACATCTGGCTGTGCGTACGAATTAAATATACACACAATAATCTTGTTTTGCGGTCGAACATCAATTAAATCATTGTAAATGCGTGGATTAACCACGTAAATGACGATAAGTGAACTTCAGTGTGCAAACGTGTGGAATAAAAACACAATGGAATAGCGGAGGGCTCTCGTGATAACAGGTAGGCTGTTGTTTTTCAAGTAATGTTACTTATTTTGTTTGTTTGTACACCTGCTACATCTTGTCTGATCTAAAACATTACATTTAAAGTATTATCACACATCAAAATGAAGTATAATGATGTATAGCTCGCAATGGATATCCAATGTAAACAAACAAGAGCGCGCACAATGTGAGCGGGAAAAGTGTGACTCTGCAAAGTTGTGGTCGACCCTCACAGGACTATAACACGAGTACTTAACCCCTGTAATATGGGTTTAACCTCATTTCCATCTGTTAATTAAAATACCCACCGGGCACAATGGGGTGTTACTCTCCCCTGTGTCTTCGGCGCTTATATCTGCCACATTATTTGTAGAGAAAAAAAGCCAAAGCTTTAACATGATTGCATGTTAGAGTGCCGATTATGGGTATTAATCAGATAATTCTGGCATATAATCACTGACAGACTCGCTCAATCAAATGGAAGCCCTTAAAGTTATTTGTTCATAATAGACGGTTATTTTGAATCCATTTAAAGCATATTTCATATTTGAAAAAGTTGAAAAAATAATACAAGAATGATGTATCTGTAATATATATCATTAAAACTACAAATCAGGTGAGAATTTCTGTAATTGTATTGACAATCAATGTCTCATTTAGACCTGTTGCTGGTATTCTTCATCTGATTATGCTTATTCAAAATTAATGCAATTGTATGAAATTATTATGTTATCAAGGCCAAGAAAATTAAGAAAGCTGAGCTGCAATAGGTTGTTGCTAGATCAGATACGTTTGCGGCCAAAAGTTAATGAGAATTATTTCTATTATTTATTAAATTTTCCATTTATTGTATTTTATTAAGGCCTACCCCAACCCTAAACCCAACCGTCACAGTAAGGTAAAAACAGTAGTTGCACCAATTATTATTTACATTATCTATTAAATGACCTAATAAATTGTATTTTTTTAACGCCTACACCCACCCCAGACCCTAAACCCAACCGTCACAGTACTGTAAAAATATTAATTATTGTTATACAATGTCTGTATAACAACAAATGCTGCTATATTAATGTGCATCACGCATTTACAGCTGGCCACATATCCGATCTAGACTTTACCATTGTTTTCAATCATGTGGTTCATGCAATCATGAGACGGTACAGATTATAGAATTATGCTACATAAAAGAAGTATTTGAAGGCATACTAGATCAGGGAAGTCATACTTAATTCCTGGAGGGCTACAGCCCTGCACAGTTTAGTTCCAAGCCTGCTCCAACACACTTACCTGTAGGTTTCAAACAAGCCTGAAGGACTCAATTAGTTTGATCAGGTGTGTTTAATTAGGGTTGAAACTAAATTGTGCAGGGCTTCAGCCCTCCAGGAATTGAGTATTGTTTTATTATTATTTATTTATTTATTTTTAATTATTACTATTATATTATTATTATTATTATTATTATTATTATTATTATTAAATTACTCAATTAGACATTGTAATTAAGTGCATTATTATTATTATATTATATTATATTATTATTATTATTATTATTATTATATTACTTAATTAGACATGGCAATTAAGTGCTTTATTATTATTATTATTGCATATGCTTAATTATTTACAATTAAGTGCTTTATTATTATTATTATTATTTATTTTATTATTATTATTATTATTATTATTATTATTGCATATGCTTAATTATAAACAATTAAGTGCTTTAACATTGTTGTTATTATTTTCTTTAAATTATTATTATTGTTATTATTGTTATTATTAATATTATTATTATTGTTATTTTTATTAGCCTTATATTAAACTTAATATAATAATATAATAATATGCTTTCTTGTTGTTGTTATTATTACATATACTCAATTATATAGCCATTTAAGTGCTTTATTGTTATTATTTAAAAAAAAAATTTCCCAGAGATGGGTTGCAGCTGGAAGGGGATCCGCTGCGTAAAAACTTGCAGAATAAGTTGGCGGTTCATTCTGCTGTGGCAACCCCGGATTAATAAAGGGACTAAGCCAACAAGAAAATGAATGAATGAATGAATCCCTGCTATAGAAAATTACTTGAATTAAACTGTCGTAGTAATTATATTGTTGCTGTGGTATAGCGTAACTGTAGTGATAAACAAATTATTCATTAGGCTTAAGTTTTTTACGCTATAATCACAATGCACCACAGTTTACAGTAACGTTACAGTATTTATTACAGTTTATCAGTTTACTATGGTACCATATTCGGTAGCATTCATTAACAAAGAGTTATGCGCTTTACTATGTGGTTAAAAACATGTTTATTATAAATTACTGTAGTTTTTTCTGCGTCATCAATGACGTCATGTGAAAACAACCCATTAAGCCAGTAGTCAGTGAGTAGTAATGAGAATTTGTCTAGAAATTCACTTATTCAGGGTTTCTGCAGGTCTTAAAGTCTTATTTTCCTCCACCAATTAAGGTATTAAAAGGTCTAAAATCAGAGCAGAGTGTTAAATTAATACGGTTATGGCATTAAATGTCTCACACCCTGCATTACTCTGTTCTTAAGTAATATTTTCTTGTTTTCAGTACAATAATTGAAGTGCTTAAAATTAGGATACATTTACTAGTAATACAAGATTTCAAATAAATAAGAGTCTTGTGTTTTATGAAACTAAAAATAAGTTTGTATGAAAGTATGAACTTTTACCACATGCTTCTGGTTCTGCCACACACAGTGCTCATTTAATGAGTGTAATCGTTGTCAGTTGAATGATATGGGTTCACGAGTGTCCAGGTGAATGAGTTGTATGAATATTGTGTTTTTGGTGTCTTTATGCATGCGGTGATGACAGCTGGCACGTCTGATCCTCATAGTCCGCTCACAAAGTGGGTTTAGAGGGGCTAAGAAATCTGATTAGCCTTTGAATAGTGACCTGCTAACCTGATCGATGTGTTATGTAGATCAAACCTACCTGCTCACTCATGGAGGGTTTGCACTTACGTCAAGATTTGGTCAGTTGCCTGTATGCGTGGCCATAGTGGCAATACTAGAATGTAAACAAAAGCACTACTACATACATTGTTTTGCGTATTTATGCATGAAATGGAAATTCTAATTATGTTCCAATACTGCTGGAGTGTGTTTCTTCTGTTAAACTCAAAAAATGATTACTGAAGATTGTATATTGAAGACAACAATTGACTAATTTAGTATGTTTTGTTCTTACTATGGACGTCTGTGGCCACTTTTCCAACTTTCTTAAGCATATCTTGTATTCAACGGGAATGAGGAAATTGATGAGGAAATAAACATTTTTGGTTGAATGATCCCTTTAGTAAACAGGAAGGTTGCGATATTTTATTAAACTGGATTTGATTGGTGTTTAAAGATACATATGAGAAGTATTAATTAATATATTGCCCTCATATTTCAGCTAGTTGATTAAAAATAAGTATAATCCAAATGATACTTTTCACCAAAGATAGTTTTATTAGATCTGTCATTCTAGTCTTTGGTTGAAGTTAGATGTTACGACTTCAGCTGCGTTTGTATGGCAAAGTTAATGTTTTTTTTTTCTTTTGTTGATTATACACGTTTTAAGAAATTTGCATCTAGATGGAAACAGAACACTGATTATAAGGGTGTAATCTGTATGGCACACCTACACTCACGGCCACTTTATTAGGTACACCTGTCCAACTGCTCGTTAATGCAAATTTCTAATCAGCCAATCACATGGCAGCAATTCTGCATTAAGGCATGTAGACATGGTCAAGACGATCTGCTGCAGTTCAAAGCGAGAATCAGAATGGGGAAGAAAGGGAATTTAAAGGACTTTATACATGGCATGGTTGTTGGTGCCAGGCGGGCAGGTCTGAGTATTTCAGAAACTGCTGATCTACTGGGAATTTCATGCACAATTATCTCTAGGGTTTACAGAGAATGCTCCGACAAAGAGAAAATATCCAGTGAGCGGCAGTTCTATTAGTGCAAATGCCTTGTTGATGTCAGAGGTCAGAGGAGAATGGCCAGACTGGCTCCAGCTGATAGAAAGGCAACAGTAACTCAAATAAGCACTCGTTACAACCGAGCTCTGCAGAAGAGCATCTCTGAACACACAACACGTCCAACCTTGAGGCGGATGGGCTACAGCAGCAGAAGACCACACCGGGTGCCGCTCCTGTCAGCTCAGAACAGGAAACTGATGCTACAATTCACACAGACTCACCAAAACTGGACAATAGAAGATTGGAGAAACGTTGCCTGCTCTGATGAGTCTCCATTTCTGCTGACACATTTGGATGGTCGGGTCAGAATTTGGCCTCAATAACATTGAAGCATGGATCCTTCCTGCCTTGTATCAGCGGTTCAGGCTGGTAGTGGTGGTGTAATGGTGTGGGGAAGATTTTCTTTGGGTCATTTTCTTTACTTCCAGCAGGATAACGCACCATGTCATACAATGTGAATCATCTCAGACTGGTTTCTTGAACATGACAATGAGTTCACTGTACTCAAATGGCCTCCACAGTCACCAGAGCTCAATCCAATAAAGCACTTATGGGATGTGGTGGAACGGGTAATTCCCATCATGGATGTGCAGCTGATAAATCTGCAGCAACTGCGTGATGCTATCATTTCAGTTTAATTTCGTGTACCTTGTTAAATCTATTCCACGAAGGATTAAGACAGTTCTGAAGGCAAAATTGGTCCAACTCTGTACTAGTAAGGTGTACCTAATCAAGTCCAGGTGAGTGTATACCTGAACAAAACAAAGGATGAATTCAACAGTTTTTTTTAAATGATTATTTCTACTGTTGATTATTACTATATGTAGTAGGGTTGGGTCGATAGATGATGCCATCGTCCATCGCCAATAGCTGATAGAGATCAGGATGCTGAACAATTTTCAGCCCCAACGTCGCAGCAGCAACCTGCTTGCGAAAAATACACACTCAGGCCCCGTTTACACATATACGTCTTATACGTCTAAAATGCCATTTTAAAACGAAAACGATCCACATCCACACTGGCGTTTCATCTAGCATTTCTGAACAAATCTCCATTCACACTATACCTCTGAAAACACACATCATGTGACCACACATACTCACACTTTGGGATGAGCTGCAGTATATGTGCATGTCTGAGCTCCAGGCAGTCAGTGGGTGCTTTAAGCATAAAATCCCAGAGAGCAGTGCTCGTCGGACAGTTTATCAACGTTGTATTGCTGGATGGTGTGTCACTATAGTTGTTAAAGGTGATATAATTAATCTTGTCTCTATCTAACAACTCTTCGCTCTTTTGAATCTATCAGGTAATGCGTCACAGCGTCAGTACACTGCTTCAATCTTTCACTTTCAAGTGTGTACTTGGTTAGTTATTTTTAGTGAAAACCTCATGTGCTGTTGGTTGTGCAACTTTTTGCCAACCAAGTTTGTCGACGCCATTATAACGACACAGATCACTCTGCCTGTTCATGCTACAGTCACTGGTAAAAAGGGATTGACAGGTGGTCATTTTTGTGTAACTTATCTTTATTTATTTGTGATTTGGTTGTGGGTAAAACAAAGATCATGCGGGTCAAGTAGTTGAAACAGTAAGCTACAAATGATTTATTCATTATGAACTAATTTATTATTCACAAATAATTAACTTCCCGCTGCCTAGGCCGACGATGCCATCGCGATGTTTAACGTTAGACATCGTACAGTGCCAAAATGGTCAACGTCGCCCAACCCTAATTGCTATTTTTTAGCCACTGTTTTTTTAAATAATGTGTCAAAAGCCAAACATAATTACAAATTTTTATTCAGCATAACTTTTCTTTAAATACAACCAACAATTAAAAAAAAAATTACAATTGTGATGTACCTAAACATTGTCACCAAATATAAATCCGAGAGGTAGGACATTCTCAGCCTCATTTCAGTTGTCAAGTTTCGTATAAATCTATCTATTGAGTCCCACGGAAAAAGTGATTGACAGGTGGTAATTTGTGTGTAACTTATCTTTATTTATTTGTAGGGGTGTCAGGATCCTCCAAATCCTCAATTCGATTACATTTTCGATTCTTAAGTCACGATTCGATTCGATTTTCGATTATGGATAATTAATTAATTAATAGCGAATTAATTATTTGTAGCCTATCGTTTAAACTACCTGACCTGCATGGTCTTTGTTTTACCCATAACCAAATCATACAGTAAATGAATAAAGGCAAGTTACACACATAATTACCAAAATCTGTCTATTGAATTAATCAATCTATTAAAGAAACGTTGGCTAGAATTCTGCATTTTAGGCTTAAATTATAGTGAGACATGTTATATATAGCAGATCAACCAAGACTGAATCAGATCGCGAAGCAGATCAATGTTGATCATTTTTGACAGCTCGAAAGAAAGAACAAAACAACTGGCCTAACACAACATATTATAAGTTTAAAACATGAAAAAATGATCAAATAGTAACTTCGGTCAATTTTCCTAACTAAACCGAGATCAGGCTGGATAAACAGCTCTCGGTAATATTTCAGCATGCTTTCACTTTCACATTTACCGGTAAGAATGACATCTCGCCCTGCTTATCATTCTCTCTTCATATAGCCGTATATATGGCTATTACACGATCATAATACACTGTGATATAGCCTGGGTAGTTAGTTTGTTGCATTGTTTTGTTTTCTCACTACAATCTATCCGCTTAATAGGGCAGAGACCGTCTCATTCAGGCGATCTCGGACTGATTGATTTGGCGCGGATGCGAGCGCAACTGCTGGATATAGGCTATGCCAAACAAACCGCGCTAACGGTGGAAACGAGACAGATTCCGAAACAAACGTCTATATGTGAAAGCACCGTAAGATTGTATTTGCACACAATTGACAGACAGTCGCATCACGCAGCTCTGGCTCGATCTGGCACGCAACAAGGCAGCACTGTACACTGACCCGAGCGTCTCGCACGCTGGCCCCGGGCCATCGGGCAGTCCTTATTGTCGAGCCCTGAAAGTTTAAGCTCTGTTGACGAGTCTCCTGCGTCTGCACAGTTTAACAAGCACTTCAACAAGCCTGTTTTTCCCGCTTGGCAAGCCAAGCTGACGTGACATTAGGGGTGTGGAAGCATCGACGATTCTATTTTTTGATTCGATAATTTTTATTTTATTATTTAATTTTAAATCACACGCTTATTTATTTGTGATTTGGTTATTGGTAAAACAAAGACCATGTGGGTCGGCTAGTTGAAATAGTAGGCTAAAAATAATTAATTAGTTATAAACTAATTAATTATTCATAAATAATTAATTAATCGCCACCTACGATGATGATGCTAAATTGGTCAACATCGCCCAACCCTAATATGTAGTTTGTTTTTATGTACAGCACTTTGGTCAGTCTTGTGGCCGTTTTTAAATGTGCTTTATAAATAAATGAACTTGAACTTGAGCATGATATGGTGACATAATATCCAAAAATGGCGTATTGCCTCAATAAGCAGCTACGCAAGTGATGAGATTTCGATTTTTAAGTTAGTTAGTAGAAAGTTAGTTTCAGTGCAGCAATAACCCGTGTCATATTGACGAAAAGTCGAAGGGATGTTAAACTTTTGCGGATTGACCTAAATCCTTTGCCATGTGGACAGTCCCAAGATAAGAAACACACTGTATGCAAACCAGAGCAGGCCTCGCAAACAAACATGGAAAGAGCTGCTAAATCTCCAACACCCGACACTGTTCTCCAATGCCAAACGAACCTCCCATAAGCCCAAAGGCGACTCTGCGAAAATAAACATTGTGCTTTCCTCAAAAACTCCCTGTGTATCAGATATCACAATATGAAAGGCTGAGACCTGCTTGACTCTCTCAGCTCTATATGTCATGTTTTTCAGTCTCTTTTTTTTTGGGAAGGGATTAGCGGTAACCATAGAAGGGGGAGAGGCACATGGGCGACTAACCGGCTTTTACAACTCTAATGGACGTGCAACAGCTTTGAAAGAGCAGCGCGCAGTAAAGTTAACAGCCGAGTAAGGAAATGTAAAAGATTTTACTGCCATTAACAGGGTCGCAGCATCAATGGGGGTCTGAATGAGAGCAGAGCAGTTAGTGCGGCTTCACTGGCCTTTGAAATGGAGGAATTTGAGTTTGGACTTCAAACGACATGAATATGGAAATGGGATTTTTGTTAGAAGTGGCCTTGTTAGTAGCTTTAGTCTGGCATACTGCTTTAACCTCAATAATTATTTTTATAAGGAAATATGCTAATAATTTAACAGCATGTTTAACATATTCACTCTTTCTTTTTGCAAAAAAATGGCAGAACTTCTTTTTTTGTAATTGCAAATCTTTTTTTTTCTATTTTTCTTATCTTATTTCTCTCTATTTATATATATATATATATATATATATATATATATATATATATATATATATATATATATATATATATATATACACACACATACACAGTGTTTCCACTAGGATTTTTTTTCCAGCTGTGGTGGCAGGCCTTTTTTTTTACACAGATCTACCAACCTGTGGCGTTATTTCAATGACAAATATTGTAAGCGCAGTATTAGAAGTCGAGATTTTATGTAATACCCTACGAGCATGCAAATCTCTTTACTTGCACGCCGATTTCCTCTGCTCGTGCACAAAACTTCTTGCAGGCACCCTCAAATATAAGCCGCTTCAAGAGCACGCAGATCTTCTTGTGCGCTCTCAAATAAACACTGCTGAAGTGCGATTTAGTGCGTTTACGTAACGAGTATGTCTCCAGCATTTATTAGATTTGCTAAAAATATATTTATGAATGTCTCCAATAGGCCTGCAGAGCGGCATTAATGCACCCTGAAGTAAAGTGAAACTGATGTACGTCGTGTTTGCTGGCCTCGCGCATCACGCACCTGTCAGTCAGCACGTCACCTTAAAGGGTTAAACAAATGATGCACATCACTACTACGGTTACAGAAAAGTTTGCGCCGTTATAATTCACTTACCCTTTTATAAGTTTTGGTGTGATTATCACCCGCTATTAAAAAAATGCTTTGAATGAGAAGCTGTAATGTAGCCGTAGCGGGATGAATTTTGGCATGGCGCCCCGCCATGGAAGAATGAATGTAAGGCAAGGCAAGGCAAGTTTATTTATATAGCACATTTCATACACAATGGCAATTCAAAGTGCTTTACATAAACAAGAATAAAAGAAACAAGTAAAATAAAAATAAAAACAAATAATAAAAATGCGTAAAATCAAAACAAAACATAAAAACAGGTAAAATGTGATAAAAGAATGAAGAAGAAGAGAAAAACATTGGCAGTTCAGTTTGCTGTGCTAAACATAAGCTGGATAAGTTGGCGGTTCATTCCGCTGTGGTGACCCCTGATAAATAAATGACTAAGCTGAAGGAAAATGAATGAATGAAAAGCTGAAATAAAACAGTATTTTATTGCAAAACACACTCCAATTATATTTGATTTAAATAAATATTAACCTGACGTAGTGATCAACATTGTGTCTTCAGAACTAATCGATATATAAAGTGTGCAACTGAAAAGGTTTAGTTAAATACTTGTAAATAAATTAGATTTCTTTACGTTTTTAGTTTTAGTATTTCAGTTTTATAATATGAAAATAAATAATGAATATATACAATAAATAAAAAATCAAACATGCCAAAGCGGTCAAAGAAGAAAAGAGATTTCATCCATCAAAATAATCCAAGCTTTATACAGCATTAATAGTTTTCTCCCTTTAAAAGTTTTTTCTGTTTATGTGTTTACTCATAATTTACACCAGAGACCCACTAAAATATCATTCAGAGTAACAATAGTCAAAAAATCACGTCAGTCATGTTACGAAAACTAATGACTTGATAAAATATCTGCATTTAGACTTACAGTTTGCCTACAAAAAAACGCATTAATCTTCATATGAAATATTTAATTCTTCAAATATTCTAGGTTTTGGCTGCACAGTGGTTAGCACACAGCAAGAAGGTTGCTGGTTCGAGTCCCGGCTGGGCCAGTTGGCATTTCTGTTTGGAGTTTGCATGTTCTCCTCATGTTAGCGTGGGTTTCCTCTGTGTGCTCCGGTCTTGATTACTGAATAAGCTAAATTGGCCGTAGTGTACGAGTGTGAATGCAAGAGTGTATGGGTGTTTCCTAGTGTTGTGTTGCAGCAGGAAGTAATCCGCTGCCCAAAACCTATGCTGGATAAGTTGACGGTTCATTCCGCTGTGGCGGCCCCTGATGAATAAAGGAACTTAGCCGAAAAGAAAATGAATGAATGAATGTTTAACAGAGCAGGACATTTTTCACAGTATTTCTATTTTCTATTCTCTAAACTTCTACAGAAGATCGTCTTATCAAGTCATTATTATTAACCTTAAGCACTATTTTTTTCGATGGTCTACAGAACAAACCACAGTCCCATTTTGATCATCGCTGTAAAAAAACGTGGAAAAGAAGTGAGGGTTTGTGGAAAAAGACAAAATTGGCTAAACTACTCTGTTATGTCCTCCAGACCTGGGATGAATAGGATCGTTTCCCAGCTGCCCGGCATTTCGACCAGGCCAAAGCGGGTCGTAATACCCCGCCAATCTGCTAAATTGATGTCCTCTCAGGAGGCAAAAATCTTGTCCTGGAGCGAACTACAAGGCAAAGGCAGGTATCTGGTGTCCTGACCTAAGCATTGGAAACCCAGCTCCCCGCTGCCCACAACCACAGGGCCGGCCATTGTTTATCGTCCCTCCTCTCTCAATACGGCCACAGATACAGTTAAAAGCACCAGCCAGTTAACGTGATTAAATTTCTCTGTATCAATCATTCACACACAAAGTGTTCGATTGTGTGCCTCCGAGTCGCGCACAATGGACAATGCTCCTCACAGTTGAACTGTTCGCGGTAGAAAAGGTGTCTAGTGCGCTGTTTTTGTTACCTGCTCTCTAGCCTGTGAAAGCAATCTCACATCAAAGAAAAGCCATGCAGGTAACACAATGCCGCATCGGTGCTAGCATGACGGCTGTGTTTGCGTCGCACATGTATGTGTGTGCATGCGCGTTTATGTGTATTTTGCATGTTGCGACGACCCCGAACATCAAAACCAGCCACAACAAGCCATTGTGCAGACCAGATCTCCAGAATCTACACACTTCTGAGGGGGAAAAGAGGCAGATAAAATGACATTCTACCTCTCTACACGGTGGGGACAATCGGCGCAAAGATACGAGACGGGGGACGTTTTCTTTTCTCCGCCAAACACAAAAGGCTCCAGTAGTTATTTTAGACCGCTCGCTTACACGGCTAATCTTGATGTGTGAAAGAAAGGGTCCGGTGCTGCGACCCGTGACCCGCGACTGTACCGCTGGGGTTATGCAGTAACAGTGAGAAACACACACAGATGTGCAAACAAAACAAAAAAAAAATCACTTTTTTATGTTGCAAAGTTGACTGGACGAAGTAATTATTAACTCGACTTTTAATGGTCCTTCCTCAGAGTGAAGAGGAAATTACTTTTTTTTCCATTCCAGCAACTTCCAGCAATCCAACTTCATCTGGCAAAATAAAACGTCAAATTGTAATGACAAAAAAATGATGATGATTATAAAAATTAATTACATTTCTGTCATTTAGCGTAACAGAACAAAACAACAAACTTATTCTGAGCTTTAAAATATAAATAAAAAGTACACTCTAAAAAAATAATGGCAAAAAAGTCAAGTCATTTTTTGTTGCTTTAATACAGCTACATTTCAACTATTCACTCATTTTCTTTTCGGCTTAGTCCCTTTATTAATCCGGGGTCACCACAGCAGAATGAACTGCCAACTTATCCAGCAAGTTTTTTCGCAGCGTATGCCCTTCCAGCCGCAACCCATCTCTGGGAAACATCCACACACACATCCACACACACTCATACACAACGGACAATTTTGCCTACCCAATTCACCTGTACTGCATGTCTGGACTGTTGGGGAAACCGGAGCACCCGGAGGAAACCCACGCGTACGCAGGGAGAACATGCAAACTCCACACAGAAACGCCAACTGAGCCGAGGCTGGAACCAGCGACCTTCTTACTGTGAGACGACAGCACTACCTACAAAATAAAAAATATTTTATTTTTATTTTATTTTTTAGTTGAGTTGTACGAAAATGTTCGATTTTTAAAAAGAAGGCGTGGCACCTAACTTCACCTCTAACCCCAACCATCATTGGGTGATGAGCAAATCGTACTAAATTATACGAATTATATGATACGAATTCATATGAATCAGCCACTAAATCAAATAGTTACGAATTTCCGTACGATTCTGTTTAATAAACAGCAAGTTAGGAGTTTATTGAGACAAATGTCATAGTTAAAGGTTTATTAAAAGCAATATTTGTGCCTTAAAATAATGTGTGGCCATAGTATCAGGCTATATTTAATTCTGTTTGAAATGATGGAAATCTTCTTAGTAGTTCATTCATTCATTTTCCTTCAGCTTAGTCCATTTATTCTACAGGGGTCGCCACAGCAAAATTAACCACCAACTTATCCAGCATATGTTTTACACAGCGGATGCTCTTCCAGCTGCAACCCTGTACTGAGAAAACACCCATACACACTCATTCACACACACTCATACACTACGGCTAATTTAGTTCATCAGTTCCCCTATAGCGCATGTATTTGGACTGTGGGGGAAACCGGAGCACTTGGAGGAAACCCATGCCAACACAGGGAAGAACATGCAAACTCCACACAGAAATGCCAACTGACCCAGCTGGGACTCAAACCAATGACCTTCTTGCTGTGAGGCGACAGTGCTGAAGTCTTACCACACTCTTTATTCTTCCAGAGCAACTTTTGACACAGGCTTTTATTTGCTATTCCTCAAAACTAGCACATTACTGTACACATTTGCCAAGACATTAATCATTTATTTAGTCAAACACTGTAGGAGAACGTGTAGTCCTTTGTGCTGCCATGCGACATAATTCGCTCATGAATTTTTACGAAGAAATGTCTGCGAGAACAAAACACCCGAAAAACGAGAGCAGACTCATGTGAAATGAACGGAAAGAATAACAACATGCATCATTTACACACAGCAGCATCTTATAGGTGTATGTACATAACAGTTCACGGGAGATTATTCTGAGACAGACATAAATATCACCATTTGCACTTAATAATGCATAAAACAAGCATTTAATTGACTGTCTCGTATGGAAATTTACATATTGTGTCCCAAAGCCTTTTTATTATTGAAACAGCCTGAAACTTGACACATGCATTTGTACCAAACGTTGAAGATCATACTCTGGGTGTGTTTTGCAAGATTCCTCTGTCTGTGAAACATATTTTATAATTCATATTTTCATAATAATAATAATATTAATAAATAGCAATGATGATAACAAAGCTGGAGCAGCATGGTGGCTCAGTTGTTAGCACTGGTGCCTTAGAGCAAGAAGGTCACTGGTTCGAGTCCCGGCTGGGCCAGTTGGCATTTTTGTGTGGAGTTTGCATGTTCTCCCTGTGTTGGCGTGGGTTTCCTCCGGGTGCTCTGGTTTCCCCCACAGTCCAAACACATGCGCTATTCACCTTATTCTCCGCCGACGAGCATAGCATATTAAATTCACCTATTCACCTTATTCTTAGCCGACGAGCAGGCACTGCCATTTGAATCTTTTTGTCTCGAGACTTCCGGTCTCATTCACTTCCGTTCATTTTTTGACGTTTAAATCTGCTCGTTACGCTGCTTGATGTTGCAATTTGATGTTTTCTTGTTATATTATTCTACTTGGTCTGTATAGTCATGCAAACATTTGTTTGTAGAGCAAGTACTTTGACCGTTTTTTGCCGTTTATTATTCCTAGTCATTTCTCCCATAGGCGACTGAATCGGGAGTTCTAAGACAATCACAAAAACAGGCGCACTTCCGCATTTTAGAATAAGCTCAATAGGGGAATTGATTAACTAAATTGGTCATAATGTCTGTGTGTGATTGTGTATGGGTGTTTCCCAGTACTGGGCTGTGGCTGGAAGGGCATCTGCTTCGTAAAACATGCTGGAACAGTTGGAGGGGCATTCCACTGTGGCGTCTCCTGATAAAAAAGGGACTAAACCCAAAGAAAATGAATATTGAAGTTGGTGATGATAAAGGTAATATTCTGTGATGATGGCAGCAATGATATCAATAATAATAAACATAATAATAATGACATAAAAAGCAATAGTAATGAGCATAAATAAGCACACCCCCTTTTAAAAATTAGTATTTTTTCTAACAATATATTTTTCTTATAATATTAGTTATGTTGATTAAAATAAGAGTTTGGTCACCAAACATCTTTAGGTATATACATTTAAATTCAAATGACGGGGTTCAACAATAAGGACTGCCCGTTACAAAATCACAAACTATAATCATTTTTTTATGTTTCTCTAGATTTTTCCTCTTTTTCCCTCTTTATTTAAAATTTTCTCCCAACATAATCATTTGGGTGTGGTAATGTCTGGACTGTGATCTTAAAATTTTGTGTTAGAATATTTCCACTTCGTGACTTCGGTACTCATTCATTCACTTTTCTTCTGCTTAGTCCCTTTATTAATCAGGGATCGCCACAGCGGAATGAACCGCCAACTTATCCGTCACATGTTTTACACAGCGGATGCCTTTCCAGCTGCAGCCCATCACTGGGAAACACCCATTTACTCTCACTCACACACATACACCACGGACAATTTAGGCTACCCAATTCACCTGTACTGCATGTCTTTAGGGGAAACTGGAGCACCCGGAAAAAACCCATGGCAACACGGGAGAACATGCAAACTCCACACACACACACACACACACACATATGACACACACACATGACACACACACATATGACACACACACACACACACATGACACACACACATGACACACACACACATATGACACACACACACACATATGACACACACACACACACATATGACACACACACACACACACATGACACACACACACACGACACACACACGTATGACACACACATCACACACACACACACACATGACACACACACATATGACACACACACACATATGACACACACACGACACACACACACACATGACACACATATATGACACACACACATGACACACACACACACATATGACACACACACACACATGACACACACACACACACATAACATACACATATGACACAAACACACACATATGACACACACATATGACACACACACACACACGACACACACATATGACACACACACACACACATAACACACACATAACACACGCATACACATATGACACAAACACACACATATGACACACACACACACACACACATGACACACACACACACACACGTAACACATGCGCACACCCACACATGACCGAACATTTGACACACAAACACACACGACACACACACACACACACATGACACACATGACACAAACACACACACATGACACACACATTTGACACACAAACGACATACATATGACACACACGACACACACACACATATGACACACACACACGACACACACACGACACACATACACACACACAAACATATGACACATGCACACACACACTCACGCACACACATATGCAGCCGGAGACTGTAGAAGGGATTGATGGAGGCAGATTTTCTGACAGATCTGTGAAAGGGTGTGGTGTGGATGCTAAATTACAGGTGTGACCCCGCAGCGCTCACGTCCTGCATGATTTATTGGGTTTGTCGGTCACTAGAAAGAGTTCAAATACGGGAGGTCTGAACTTCCTGTTATCTTTGCCCTCGGCTGACCTCTCGTGCGCTCGTCTGCTGTGTTTCACAAGCCAATGCATAACTCACAGAGAGGTCAGCACAAAGAGCCTGCTGGACCTGTGAGCTTCTCAACCCTTGTGTTGTCTTCTAACTCCGCACACACTGTTTGTCAGGTGTACACAATGAGACGCCTTCACTAAACCTCGAATGTAAAGCAGATCAATTTAATCTCAATCCTCAAATCTATTCTGCATGAAGACACAAGCTCATGTTCATCACACTCTGTGGATGTGTGGGTGTTTTCCCTCATCAGTGTGCAGTATTTCAGCAGTGGACAGCAGTCGTTTATAAGTTTATAAGTTAAAGCAGCAGATTATTTGTGTGTGTGTGTGTGTGTGTGTGTTCGTGTTTGGTGTGTACGTTGGAGCGTTCGTGTGTGTGTTGGAGTGTGCATGTTTGGTATGTTTGTGTTGGTGTGTGCATGTGTGTGTGTTAGAGTGTGCATGTGTAGGAGTGTCTGTTGGAATGTGCATGTGTGTGTGTGTCAGAGTGTACATATGTATGATTGTGTGTGTGTGTGTGTGTGTGTGTGTGTGTGTGTGTGTGTGTGTGTGTGTGTGTGTGTGTGTGTGTGTGTGTGTGTGTGTGTGTGTGTGTGTGTGTGCTCGCCCGTGTGCATGTGTGTTAGACTGCATGTCAATGAGTGTCTGTTGGAGTGTGCCATGTGTGCGTGTTCGGTGTGTGTGTGCATGTGTAGGAGTGCCTGTTGCAGTGTGCATGTGTATGATTGTGTTTTTAGTGTGTGTGTGTGTGTGTGTGCACGTGCATGTTTGTTAGACTGTGCGTGTGTGTGTAGGAGTGTCTGTTTCAGTGTGCATGTGTGCGTGTGTGTCTGCTGGAGGGTGCATTGCCTGTGTGTGTGTGTGTACATGTGATAATGTGTGTGTGTGTGTGTGTGTGCGTTAGGTTGTGCATATGAATGAGTGTATGTCTGTCGGAGTATGCATGTGTGTGTCTGTTGGAGTGTGCATGTGTGTGTCTGTCGGAGTGTGCATGTGTGTGCATGTTTGGTATGTGTGTGTTGTAGTGTGCATGTGTGTGTGTGTCTGTTGGAGTGTGCATGTGTGTGCATGTTTGGTATGTGTGTGTTGTAGTGTGCATGTGTGTGTGTGTCTGTTGGAGTGTGCATGTGTGTGTGTCTGTCAGAGTGTGCATGTGTGTGTGTCTGTCGAAGTGTGCATGTGTGTGCATGTTTGGTGTGTGTGTGTTGTAGTGTGCATGTGTGTGTGTGTCTGTTGGAGTGTGCATGTGTGTGTCTGTCGGAGTGTGCATGTGTGTGCATGTTTGGTATGTGTGTGTTGTAGTGTGCATGTGTGTGTGTGTCTGTTGGAGTGTGCATGTGTGTGTGTCTGTCAGAGTGTGCATGTGTGTGTGTCTGTCGAAGTGTGCATGTGTGTGCATGTTTGGTGTGTGTGTGTTGTAGTGTGCATGTGTGTGTGTGTCTGTTGGAGTGTGCATGTGTGTGTCTGTCGGAGTGTGCATGTGTGTGCATGTTTGGTATGTGTGTGTTGTAGTGTGCATGTGTGTGTGTGTCTGTTGGAGTGTGCATTTGTGTGTGTGTCTGTTGGAGTGTGTGTGTGTGTGTGTCTGTCGGAGTGTGCATGTATGTGCATCTTTGGTATGTGTGTGTTGTAGTGTGCATGTGTGTATGTGTCTGTCAGAGTGTGCATGTGTGTGTGTGTCTGTCGGAGTGTGCATGTGTGTGCATGCTTGGTATGTGTAATGTAGTGTTCATAAGTGTGTGCCTGTTGGAGTGTGTGTGTGTGTGTGTATGCGTGTGTGCGTGTGCGTGCGTGTGTGTGTGTGTGTGTGTGTGTGTGTGTCTGTCGGAGTGTGCATGTTTGTGTGTGTGTGTGTGTGCATATGAGTGTGTGTAGTGTCTGTTGGAGTGCGTGTGCATGCTTGGTATGTGTGATGTAGTGTGCATGTGTGTGTGCCTTTTGGAGTGTGTGTGTGTATGTGTGTGTGTGTGCATGTGCGTGTGTGTGTGTGTGTGTGTGTGTGTGTGTGTGTGTGTGTCTGTCGGAGTGTGCATGCGTATGCATGTTTGGTATGTGTGTTGTAGTGTGCATGTGTGTGTGTGTGTGTCTGTCGGAGTGTGCATGTATGTGCATCTTTGGTATGTGTGTGTTGTAGTGTGCATGTTTGTGTGTGTCTGTCAGAGTGTGCATGTGTGTATGTGTCTGTCAGGGTGTGCATTTGTGTGTCTGTCGGAGTGTGCATGTGTGTGTGTGTCTGTTGGAGTGTGTGTGTGTGTGTGTGTCTGTCGGAGTGTGCATGTATGTGCATCTTTGGTATGTGTCTGTCAGAGTGTGCATGTGTGTGTGTGTCTGTCAGAGTGTGCATGTGTGTGTGTCTGTCAGAGTGTGCATTTGTGTGTCTGTCGGAGTGTGCATGTGTGTGCATGCTTGGTATGTGTGATGTAGTGTGCATGTGTGTGTGCCTGTTGGAGTGTGTGTGTGTGTGTGTCTGTCAGAGTGTGCATGTGTGTGTGTGTCTGTCAGAGTGTGCATTTGTGTGTCTGTCGGAGTGTGCATGTGTGTGCATGCTTGGTATGTGTGATGTAGTGTGCATGTGTGTGTGCCCGTTGGTGTGTGTGTGTGTGTGTGTGTGTGTGTCTGTCGAAGTGTGCATGTGTGTATGTGTCTGTCAGAGTGTGCACTTGTGTGTCTGTCGGAGTGTGCATGTGTGTGCATGCTTGGTATGTGTGATGTAGTGTGCATGTGTGTGTGCCTGTTGGAGTGTGTGTGTGTGTATGTATGTGTGTGCGTGTGCGTGTGTGTGTGTGTGTGTGTGTGTCTGTCGGAGTGTGCATGTTTGTGTGTGTGTGTGTGCATATGAGTGTGTGTAGTGTCTGTTGGAGTGTGTGTGTGTGTGTGTGTGTCTGCTTGGTATGTGTGATGTAGTGTGCATGTGTGTGTGCCTGTTGGAGTGTGTGTGTGTGCGTGTGCGTGTGTGTGTGTGTGTGTGTGTGTGTGTGTGTCTGCGTGTGCATGTTTGTGTGTGTGTGTGTGCATATGAGTGTGTGTAGTGTCTGTTGGAGTGTGTGTGTGTGTGTGTGTGTGTGTGTGTGTGTCTGTTGGAGTGTGCATGCGTATGCATGTTTGGTATGTGTGTTGTAGTGTGCATGTGTGTGTGTCTGTCGGAGTGTGTTTGTGTGTGTGTGTGTGTGTGTGTGTGTGTGTGTGTGTGTGTGTGTGTGTGTGTGTGTGTTCATATGTGTGCGTGTAGTGTCTGTTGGAGTGTGTTAGGTGTGTGTTGTAGTGCACATGTGTAGGAGTGTGTGTTGAAGTATGCATGTGTGTGCCAGTTGATTTCGTGGTGTTCAATAGTTTTATAGCTGGTGGGTAAAATTTGACCCAAAGGACAGTCAATGTGTTCAGCCTTAATGAAAATAGAACAAAATAAAAACAATTTTCTAATGTTTTGGATCATTTTAGAAAAAAAAATCAGCAATCTTTAAGATAAATAATATTAAAATAATTTTTTGACTGTTGAAATGATGCTTGGGTCATTTTGACCCATAAGTCAGCATGCGGGTTCAATCACGTGCGTTCAGTGTGTTTGGTGGCATGTTTAAAGATGCCACAGACAGCTCAGACCCAATCGCTGCTAATACTAATATCTTGCGCTCTTGATCTGGCATCATGAATTCCAAGAATCAATAAATGATTAGAAAGATTTTAATGGCTTAAACTTAGCAATTAATCTGATAAGAAGGGTTTATTTCCACTGGTTTAGCTGGCACAGGGTTAAATTAATCTCCCTTGTGTTTTTGTGCACGTCTGTTAGACCAACTCTGGTTTTAGTTGCGTTGGCATTGTTGGCATTAGTTTAATGGTTTCATTACAGGCTTTACACCAGGAAACATGAATGCGTGAGGTTTGTGCAGTCTGATGGAGATGCATCATGACTAGTACATGTAAATGAAATCGAAGCAAAATCATTTTCAGGTATGTTACTTTACACGAGTGGTGTAGCGGATCACAAATCTCATGGTTTGGATCACGTAGTCACAGATCGGACCGTTTTTCATATCAGCCAAAAAGGGAGGAAGCAAATGTAATTTGTTTTCCATTTATTACACAAACAGCCAAGTCAAAGCTTATTTATAAAGCGCTTTTTAAAAACCACAAGTGCATAGCAAAGTGCTGTACACACACTAGGGTTGTGCCGATAGACGATAGTATCTGAAACCTATGACGATTTTAAAGACGATATTTAGCTCGTTTCGCACTAATGTAGACCTATTACATGTTTTGATTGCATTATTAAATAAAATCAATAGTATTATTATTTTTAATCATCATCATTAATAATAAATTGTATAACTATAAATAATATGATAGCTATAACTATAAATTATATAGTTATAATTGTATAACTATAAATAGTATGATAGCTTCTATTTACACCAACATCACCTGACCGACACTTTCGGACAAAAATGAATTACTTTGATTGCTCTCTTGCGCTCTCTCTCTGTCTCTCTGTCTCAGCAGCAGGAAGTGTTGAAGCGCGAGCTGCACATGAGGGCACTGCCTCATCTTAAAGCAAATTAGTTTGCATCTTTGTTGCATAATAATAATAGGCTAAATAGCAAAACTGGATTTTATTAACATACAAGTAAAATAAAACCATTTGTAAAAATGAAACGACTGAAAAAGAAAATGAAAGAACTCTGAAACCAGCTCAAATGTTCTGGAATTAAACGTGTTGCGTCGTTGGACATTTAAGACTGCTTTAACAGCACTGCCGCATGTTTCTCTCTTGCTTTCACAAAAAAAGTTGTTTATCTTTAATAACCGTTATTAATAGCCTATTTATGTTTTAAAGGGTCACAAAACACCAAAACACATTTTTTGAGCGGTTGACAGTGGTATATGTGTCCCACACTGCTAAAAACACTATTAGGACACCTATATTTCACTAAAAAGTGTAAATTGGTTGTTTTTGCGTTATTTCAAGCAAATTCGTACTTCCTGTTTGAAACTAATTGTTGAAGCTGCGTCACGGTCATGAGATAATAGTGTGTATTCCAGCGTGCAGACTGGACGTCTGTGCCAGAGTGTGTCTTATTACGTCTTACTGTGTGCTGCATTAATGCATGAGTAAAGCTTGGTTCAAACCAATCAGCGCGCTCTATTGTGCAACTTCATTAATATTCAGTACTGTCACAGTGTTTAGACGACAGAGACGCCACGTTGTGTTGGCGAAACAAGCGTGAAGTGTTGCTTTTATAGTTTGCTGCCATTAAGTTTCGTTTTCATTTTCTCTCTGTGAGAGCACAGCTGGAGTCACGTGTGGATTAAGTGTACGCGACGCTCCACAACAATAACTTACGTGTCTAAGGAGGATTATTGTTTACCTGAGAGCTGTTCTCATCTGCAAACGCTGAAATCCGGATTCGCTTGTAGTCTTCTCTTCATAAAGACGCGGCTCTAGTTGCTGGTGATTGTCCTGTCTCTACAGATTTGGTAAGTGAGCGACCAGTGCTCTTTGTTTATTCAGTTTGTTCGTATCGAATTAAGTTAACTATTGCACTGAGTGCAAACATAGCACCGCATTTTGTGACCGGAATAACACACGCGGCTTTCTGACGCTACCTGCCGTGTGCATCTAAGTTTCCGGGAAATGCAGAGTTTTTTTTTTCTCTCATTCGCCGTGCGGTATCAAACAATGCATGAAAAATACACGCTTAGAGCAGATCCTCGAATCAAATATCTCGTTTGTCGTGAGGGGCATGAATGAATTCCCTGAATGAAAGAGCCAAACTGCAGTTAAAGTCCAACATTTAATAATTTGGCAAATAATTCGACTACAGATGTCCATGTAGGTTAAACACCATCACTTTCTCATGTGTGTGTATTTTGACTCTGAAACTCGCGCGTGCCCAAATAGACACTCCCACACCATCCCACTTTAGTTCCTCCGACACTCCCCCCTAAACAGAGCTGGACACGCCCACTTTTCTGACTTTTTCCAAAGTAGAGGTGTGAAAACACCCTGCTGAAACGAGGGGGTTTCATGGCCCTTTAAGGGGGCTTATAGACTTTTTCAGTGCATGCATTGACTGCTCCTTCAAATACACGGAATATACGTGTCTTATTTGTGTTTAATTCGATAGAATGATAAACACGGACATGTGCATTTCTCGGAAAATAACACATTTATTTAATTTAAAAATATGTTAGGCCTATATTTATTTTTATAGCCTAAAATAGCAAATACAAATGTGACACTGTTCCCGCGGCAGTCCCGCGGGCCGAGGATAACGGCATGAACCCGAAGTCACCATCAAATCCTGTCCTGTCCTGGAGGCGATGTGGCGATCTGAAAAATTCGTATATCGCCCAACACTAACATACACCATCTAAAACAGGGGTGTCCAAACTCGGTCCTGGAGGGCCGGTGTCCTGCAAAGTTTAGTTCCAACCCCAATCAGACACAGCTGGGCTAGCTGATCAAGCTCTAACTAGGCTTTCTAGAAACATCCGTGCAGGTGTGTTGAGGCAAGTTGGAGCTAAAATGTGTAGGACACCGGCCCTCTAGGACTAAGTTTGGACACCCCTGAGCTAAAAGAAAGGACAAATACTACAGACTACAATAAGAAAGAAAAATGTTTGATCATTTCCAGACAACCGAATGATAAAAATAAAAACAGTTCAATAAAATTAACCCTAGTTAAGGTCACAAATGGTACAATTTCCATTATCTGAATGTTTTTAAAATCATTATACAATCACAGACATCAAAACACTTGCAAATAAAATATTATAATACAAACTCAAGACTGCATATGCTCTGATGTGACTATTGCAAATGATCACATAGCGATATCGATGCTGAAACAATATATTGTGCAGTCCTGCTATGGATATATCAATAAATATGACACTAAAACTATCACCAGCTGATTATTATTTGTATTAATAAGTGATTCACAGAATTATTCATTCAAACAATTCATTTAAATCAGCTGATTCATTTAGAAGCAAAGCAAATGTCTGTCTTTATAACATATATTACTAAAACATACTGTACTACATGCATTGTGAGGACTGGGATTGAGAAACACCACTTAAGTTAATCCATCAACATGATTTCTGAAGGAGTCTCATATGATGGAAATGATTCATCAAACTACACCTTTGTTTGTTGTGAATATGCGCCCTCTAGTGGTCAAAGTTACATATTGTTCATTCAATAATCAACTTCTAATGGTAAAAAGCTGTTGTAAAGTGCAATAAAAGCTAATTTCTCTTCTTCCATAAATGACCATAAGTCTTCTGCACCGTAAACACCGTAAGTAAATGTGGGTTATGTAAACACTGACACTATGGTGGGCTCGGCCGGGGGTGTGTGGGTGATTTGGGAGGGTCACAGGGTTAAGAACCTGCTCGCGTCCCCCCTCTTTATGCTGCATGCAGCTAAAACAAAAGCCTCTAATTCCGATTTAGTGTTTCAATCCTGTGCCACATTTCTGAATGATTTGACAGGTCAACAAGCAGGGGCCAATCTGTTCACCTCAACATGTGTTTGCCTCACTTTACCTAAAAAACGAGGCTAACCAACTACCCTATTCATGGTAAATCAATAAAATCAATAGTTCAACATTTTTACAAACGTCAAAAATAATAATTGGATAGAGCCCCAATTACAATCAATAAAGAGATCATTCATTTTTACCCTAGGTATAACATCAAATTTTGGCTGTGTTTACACTTGGCAAGTTTGATTTTATTAAAATTGGCATCTGGGCTGTTT
Source organism: Danio rerio (assembly GCF_049306965.1). Classification (NCBI taxonomy): domain Eukaryota; kingdom Metazoa; phylum Chordata; class Actinopteri; order Cypriniformes; family Danionidae; genus Danio; species Danio rerio. The sequence goes on along the minus strand of NC_133186.1, from coordinate 46,162,790 downwards.
AACAGAGACTTCCACCAATCAGAGAGTTGCAGTAGATGCCGTACAGAGACTTCCACCAATCAGAGAGTTGCAGTAGATGCCTTACAGAGACTTCCACCAATCAGAGAGTTGCAGTAGATGCTGTACAGAGACTTCCACCAATCAGAGAGTTGCAGTAGATGCCGTACAGAGACTTCCACCAATCAGAGAGTTGCAGTAGATGCCGTACATAGACTTCCACCAATCAGAGAGTTGCAGTAGATGCCGTACAGAGACTTCCACCAATCAGAGAGTTGCAGTAGATGCCGTACAGAGTCTTCCACCAATCAGAGAGTTGCAGTAGATGCTGTACAGAGACTTCCACCAATCAGAGAGTTGCAGTAGATGCCGTACAGAGACTTCCACCAATCAGAGAGTTGCAGTAGATGCCGTACATAGACTTCCACCAATCAGAGAGTTGCAGTAGATGCCGTACAGAGACTTCCACCAATCAGAGAGTTACAGTAGATGCCGTACATAGACTTCCACCAATCAGAGAGTTGCAGTAGATGCCGTACAGAGACTTCCACCAATCAGAGAGTTGCAGTAGATGCCGTACAGAGACTTCCACCAATCAGAGAGTTGCAGTAGATGCCGTACAGAGTCTTCCACCAATCAGAGAGTTGCAGTAGATGCCGTACAGAGACTTCCACCAATCAGAGAGTTGCAGTAGATGCCGTACAGAGTCTTCCACCAATCAGAGAGTTGCAGTAGATGCCGTACAGAGACTTCCACCAATCAGAGAGTTGCAGTAGATGCCGTACAGAGACTTCCACCAATCAGAGAGTTGCAGTAGATACCGTACAGAGACTTCCACCAATCAGAGAGTTGCAGTAGATGCCGTACAGAGACTTCCACCAATCAGAGAGTTGCAGTAGATGCCGTACAGAGACTTCCACCAATCAGAGAGTTGCAGTAGATGCCGTACAGAGACTTCCACCAATCAGAGAGTTGCAGTAGATGCCGTACAGAGACTTCCACCAATCAGAGAGTTGCAGTAGATGCCGTACAGAGACTTCCACCAATCAGAGAGTTGCAGTAGATGCCGTACAGAGACTTCCACCAATCAGAGAGTTGCAGTAGATGCCGTACAGAGACTTCCACCAATCAGAGAGTTGCAGTAGATGCCGTACATAGACTTCCACCAATCAGAGAGTTGCAGTAGATGCCGTACAGAGACTTCCACCAATCAGAGAGTTACAGTAGATGCCGTACATAGACTTCCACCAATCAGAGAGTTGCAGTAGATGCTGTACAGAGACTTCCACCAATCAGAGAGTTGCAGTAGATGCCGTACAGAGACTTCCACCAATCAGAGAGTTGCAGTAGATGCCGTACAGAGTCTTCCACCAATCAGAGAGTTGCAGTAGATGCCGTACAGAGACTTCCACCAATCAGAGAGTTGCAGTAGATGCCGTACAGAGTCTTCCACCAATCAGAGAGTTGCAGTAGATGCCGTACAGAGACTTCCACCAATCAGAGAGTTGCAGTAGATGCCGTACAGAGACTTCCACCAATCAGAGAGTTGCAGTAGATGCCGTACAGAGACTTCCACCAATCAGAGAGTTGCAGTAGATGCCGTACAGAGTCTTCCACCAATCAGAGAGTTGCAGTAGATGCCGTACAGAGACTTCCACCAATCAGAGAGTTGCAGTAGATGCCGTACAGAGTCTTCCACCAATCAGAGAGTTGCAGTAGATGCCGTACAGAGACTTCCACCAATCAGAGAGTTGCAGTAGATGCCGTACAGAGACTTCCACCAATCAGAGAGTTGCAGTAGATACCGTACAGAGACTTCCACCAATCAGAGAGTTGCAGTAGATGCCGTACAGAGACTTCCACCAATCAGAGAGTTGCAGTAGATGCCGTACAGAGACTTCCACCAATCAGAGAGTTGCAGTAGATGCCGTACAGAGACTTCCACCAATCAGAGAGTTGCAGTAGATGCCGTACAGAGTCTGTTGTTGAAGCAGATGTTTTCAAGAGCCAACACAGGTGTCATCCAATCAGATTATTTCATGCAAATACTAGTGCAGATGGTAACCAATCATGTCCATGCAACACCAGAGAATAGTTGTCTATCAAAGAGGAAAAAAGGCTTATTATCACGGTTGGTAATCACCGAGTGCTTTATGATCAATGCTTATATACATCATTACACTATTACATTATGTGTGTTGCCGTCCAAGCTGAATGTGATCGGCTGCAATTACATCAATGTTTGCTTCCAGAGCTTCAAACACACCCTTTGTCAAATGATGATGCCAAAACCCCATTTGAACAGAGCCTTAAATTTACACGTAGTTATTTAGCAGACGATTTTGTCCAAAGTGACTTACAATTGAGGAGGCATTCAGTGATCCAGCAAGAAGAGGTAATACGCTTTTTTTAAAACACAAAAGCAAGGCTGTGGTGGGAAGAAACCCGGAAGTATAGGATCAGCACTGTAAACATTGCAACAACATACTATAGACTACAAACCTCCAGCTGTTGCTGCGGTTTCAAAATGCAGATGTGATGCAGACATCACTTTAAAATCATTGAGTTCAGTTTAATTTTAACTAGGGATGTAACGGTATTGTAAATACCGTCATACCGCAATATTAATTTTTTCCGATATTACCGAAGTCGCATGACTCGGTAAAACTATAGGTCTTCTGAGAAAATTTGCTCAGGCGAATGAAGCGAACGGGAGGTAGCGAAAACTACAATTCCCATCAGCCCATGCTTGACCATCATCCCTTGCGGTCTGTTGTCGCTACAGATCCAGTAATGCGGAAATGGAGTGTGCTGCTAGAAGCGGGGATGTAAAAGAGCTGGAAAACCTTAAAGCGGGTGTTGTCGCCGCGCACGTACTGAATAGCGGTGTTGTCGCGCGAGTTCTTATCAGCTGTGTTGTCGCGCGCGTACTGAATAGCGGTGTTGTCAGCACACTGTTCAGATTGATGCAGACATGAGACCTCTATCTTACTCATGGTTTGTCCTCTCAAGTGGGGGAAAGACAATGCACAACGTTCCCCACTGCTGTCAACCTGGGCCAAGTCATATCTCTCTTGTCCCAGAAACCTCAGTCCCAAATGAGAGGGTTTTTTTCTGTTGCAGGGGACATTGTAAATGCCCAGAGATACCAGCTTTTACCAGATTATATTTATATGATAATTTTCCTTTAAACCCATCTCTATCTAAGTGAGTGAGTGATTAAATGTTGAATGTGATGAGTTTTCAACAATACTAAATTGAAACTTAATTTTTTTTACATGATTTAATATTTTTTTGTTATTAAAATTGAAGTTCCTGTTTCAAAGCTTACAGATAGATGACTAATTTGTATGTCATGACACTTTTGGCACTTTTTTTTGAGTATTTTCATAAGTTTTGTTTTTTCCTGTAAATGATTCAATAAATACCGTACCGTGACATTCATACCGAGGTATTACCGTACCGTGAAATTCTGATACCGTTACATCCCTAATTTTAACAGTTAAAAGCATATTGGGCATCAAACAACATCAAAATCTCTTTACGAGTAATACGCTTAAGTGTCCTCCTTCAGTTCATGGCAAAAGGTAAAGACTGTGAGGACGCTTCCCTGCTTCAGTCTATGTAACCCAGTGAGCGATAAAACAATATCATATAGAGAACCGTGGCATCACTAATAATCAATATAACTTATATCCAAAACAACAACAAACTCTGTACCGCATCGGACGTCATTCCCTTGCTGTAAATGCTAGCGCTCATGTTTTTTTTTCTGCAAACATAGTAATTCGTCTATACTTTGCTTCACAAATTATGTGAAAATCATCTAGTTTATTTGCATACAGAAAACAGTATTATCTAATGTATTGATTTTCAAAGAAACTGTGAGGAGGCATGACCTATCATTTAAAGGTTATGGTTTCTTTAGCATCTCTTATAATGTGAGGAAGTATGTTTCTGTATACTACCTGACAAAAGTCTTGTTGCCTATCCAAGTTTTAGGAACAACAAATAATAGCTTGACTTCTGGTTGATCCTTTGGTATCAGAATTGCCTTATATTAATATTATAACATAATATAAGGCATAATATAATATTATATCAATATAATATTATTAAATAATATAATATTATCAATATTAATATATTAATAAATATGTATATAATATTAGGCCTCTAGATTATGTTTATTTGACCACAATAAAATATGATCATGCCTTGATTTTTAATTAGGACAGTAAGGTTTGACTTTGCAAAAGTCTCATCACTGAACAGAAATAATGTCCAGTATAGAATATAAAGTCCTGCTGCAGTGGAGACAGAATGAATATTGTGTCTGACTCCATCATGAGCTTGGAGGACTGCATCCATACATCTCTGACATGACTCACATCACTGATTAATAAAGTCATCTGGAATGAAGAAGAAAGCCTTCAGCAGGACTCCCAGAGTTCATCAAGAGTCTTTTGGTTCATCTTCAATGCCTTCCTCCTTCATCTTACCCCAGACATACTCAATAATGTTTATTTCTGGTGACTGGGCTGGCCAATCCTGGAGCAGCTTGACCTTCTTTGCTTTCAGGAGCTTTGATGTGGAGGCTGAAGTATGAGAAGGAGCGCTATCCTGCTGGAGAATTGTAAATTTTTTTTCATTGTCCAGATTTCTGTGAGAATCTTGGGTCCATGCAGGTTCCAGTAGGTCTTCTGCAGTATTAGTGATGATTGGGATGCAGATCAACAGATGATTTATCAGAGAAATCCACCTTCTTTCAAATAATCAACTAGAAGTCAAGTTATTATCTGTTGTTCTTACAACTGGGATCCACCACAAGAGTTCTGTCAGAGACTGTAGTGCAGGGGTGCTCAATCCTGTTCCTGCAGATTTCAGTTGCTACCCATATCAAACACACCTGAACCAATTAATTAGGACCTGAACAGCACTTGATAATTACAGGCAGGTGTGTTTGATATGGGTAGCAACTGAAATCTGCAGGAAGGTAGATCTCCAGGAACAGGATTGAGCACCCCTGCTGTAGTGTTTGTAAATGTATTATTTGCCATGCTTCTAAAGTGCTGGAAAGGTCTAAAAATGCATCTAAAGTGCTTGAAAATTGCTTAAATTTGACTTTGGAAACTTGTATGAACTCTGTGTGAAATTATTGTGGGGACTGTGTTTGAACTTTCATCGGGTTTGTACTGCATTTATGTATCAGTCATGATATATTTGTTTATGGTGACATTTTTGAATATAGTACACAGACCAGGTTCACACCAAGTTTTATCTCTCCACCCCTCCCTCTAAAGAGAGGCCACTGCCATTCTCGTCCCACCTGCAGAGAGCAATATCCTAAATCCATATTAGTGTGCTTCCCAAAGGCTTTGGCCAACAGATGGTTTCTCAAATCCCCTTGTTTCCTCCGAGATGGGACATGTGTTCATAAAAACACTCAAATTTCTTCTCCAGGATAGATTGATGTTTTTACTCCAAAAATACCCAGGGGAAATTTTTATTGCTCGGAGATTGGTCTTTTATAGCTGAAAGGAGTTCTCAATTATAGTGTCAAATCTGAGATGTTCTTTTCCACTTAAAATTTAAGTAATAAAACTATTCTCTGGTCTTTTTGTGAGGAGAAAAGAAGTCTAGTAAATTATTATACACACAAAAAAATAGGGTTCATATGAAAAGTCTTTAAATTTTGACATGTATACTGGGAAATATCTCTCTTAGACAATGACGTTTCTTAAGAAGCTCTTAAAGAAAAGCATCCGAAGCAAATAATCATCACAGTCTTAAAGAAACTATTGGGATCTCGTTTACTAATTTACAGATTTGTAAGGTTTATGGTTGTGAATTATAATGTCGAAAATGATTATAAAATAACAGATTGATAGAAAAAGTTGGTATTTTCCAAAATGTGGATCTGAGAAGTGAATGGTTATGAATTTGATTGTTGAATGTTGAAAACCAATTTACCACTTCATTCTAGGGCTGCTCATTATCACAATTATTTTGGGTAAAATTGTAATTACAATTATTTAAAACCATTATAAGTGGGCCACATGACCAAATTGTTTTTTTTAGTCGGTATAGTATTGATTTATTTAGCATGTTGGCAGCAGGAATATAGCCACTGTCACTTTAAGAAAAAAATATAGCTTTAGTAAAAATAAATTACGCTTCCTTGTACTGTAGCCTCACCCTCACTTTACCGCCGCTCGCCATGTTAAAGTGTGGAATGATGGTGAAGCGCCCCCTAACTTTATAGCACAGTGATTGGATATTTACTCGCGGGGAGGAGTTTCCTCATCTCAGCTCATGGATTTACAGGCACACACAGTCAATTCGGGGAGATTAAAACACACATAAATTATTTAAACACAAAACCGAGACAACCGGTTTTGTTGTGTTGTATTTGTTGTATTGTAAGTGTACTGTATATTGTATTGGTTATTACTGTAAAATTTGTTACTTCCTGCCCAGGGACTACAGATGTAAATTAGCTTTATAGCTAACTCTGGCACGACAGGTCATGTTGTACATTGTCCATGTATAAATAAATTAAATAAATAAATAAACCGCAAATCACAAACGCGTATTAAATCGTGGAGGTCGTACCGTATGGTTCAAAATTATATAGAGAACCGTGGCATCCCTAGTAATTAATATAACTTATTTCTAAGACAACAACAAACTCTGTACCGCACCGGATGTCATTCACTTGCTGTAAATGCTAGCGCTCATGTTTTTTTCTACAGCCTCGCTGCGCGCGCATCCGGAATGTTTACAAATATATTAATTTGTCAATACTTTGGTTCACAAATTATGTGAAAATCATCTTGTTTACTTGCTTACAGAAAACAGTATTATCTAATGTATTGATTTTCAAAGAAACTGTGAGGAGGCATGACCTATCACAGGGGTGTCAAACTCAATTCCTGGAGGGCCGAAGCCCTGCACAGTTTAGTTCCAACCCTGCTCCAACACACTTACCTGTAGGTTTCAAACAAGCCTGAAGGACTCAATTAGTTTGATCAGGTGTGTTTAATTAGGGTTGGAACTAAACTGTGCAGAGCTGCGGCCCTTTTGGAACTGAGTTTGACACCTGTGACGTATCATTTAAAGGTTATGGTTTATTTGATGTGCATTGCAATGATTATTTAAATAGCTCATTCACTGTAACAATTGGAAACATATTTACCCATCCGTGGCTATGAATTTAGTGGCAGTAATGTTGAACAGCAGGTTCAGGAACTTTTTTTGTTTGTCTGCTGAACCATTTTTCATGTACCTTCTCAGCACAGGTGATGAACACACTGTGGTTTTGCAGCTCTCTCCATGAGTCCCGGTGGTCTCTCGCACTTGCACTTGAGTTTGCTCTGTCTGGAGTTGCTCACGTTTCTCCTTCGGTCTCCCCCTGAGCATACTTCAAGTGTTCAGTCGCGCATAACCTGTGCCATCAATCTGCAGCTTAGCCTTGTTGTTTGCAGATATCTGAAACCATCATGTCCCCCACACAAACTGACAGCGGTCATTTCACAGGTCAACCGTCACAGCGGAGCCTGTTTTACTCATTACATTTGAAGCTGTTGAGTATTAAAAGCTCAGACACAGCGCTTGCATAGATTCACAGGTCTTGATGGAATAATGGTAGATTCGATGATGGTAGGTTTCAGGGCACTTCACTAGGAGATACGGCTGCTCGATTATGGCAAATATTATGAGTGCAATTATTTTGGAATCATTATTATTTAAACGGGTGGCTAAGTAGATAGCACTGTCAATTTACAGCAAGAAGATCGCTGGTTTGAGTCACTGCTGGGCCGGTTAGCATTTCTGTGTGGAGTTTGCATGTTCTCCCCGTGTTGGCGTTGTTTTTTTCTGGGTGCTCTGGTTTCCCCAATAGTCAAAATACATATAGGTGAATTGAATAAAATAAATTGGCCATAGTGTATATGTGTAAATGTGTAATCTATGGTTGTTTTCTAGTACTGGGTTGCAGCTGGAAGGGCATCCGCTGCGTAAAAAATATACTGAAATAGTTGGAGGGACAAAAGCAAAGGAGAATGAATGAATGAATGAATGAATTAATTAATTAATTAATATTATTGAAACTCATTAATAAATTACTGTTACTCATGCATGTTCATTCTCAACCCTTTATATATATATATATATATATATATATATATATATATATATATATATATATATATATATATATATATATATATATTTAAATGACAAACAAGAGTTTATTTGAATAGTCACTTAAAAGATATCAATAAATCTAATACACTTCAATAAATCAAGCACGTCCCATGCTGCAAAAGTCAAATTACATAATTTGAATGGTTTCCACATGATATTGTGCTTTGCAGAGGAATGAATGTGCACTTCTGGGAAGGAGACGGGATATGACACAATAATTGTTTTATTTTGATTCCCAGGAGACAACTTGTCAAGTCAAAAATGCACATTGATTTGGTGTCATCTGACTATCTTGATGTCAAAATGACCTGAACTTGACATCTAACATTGGCATCAAAAATCAATCACAGGACAGTTCTTTAAACCCCTATTATGGGTTTTTGAAAATGAGCTTCCATGTAGTGTGTAACACAGCTCTAAGTGAAGTGAAGTATCCAGCTAAGGCTTAAATCTGAAAGTTCACTGTTTAAAACTGTTGATTTATCTATAAAAGAGTCGACTCATAGAGCTTCAAATGAATTGTCAGTTGGGCTGTGCAATTAATCGAAAATCCGATTTCGATTTTGGCTTTTACTGATTATGAAAATCCATTAATCGAGATAAACGATTATTCCATCTTGTACCGCCCCCTTTCCAGTTGTACACGTGTGAAAACTCTTTGCCTCTGCAAAGCTCAGTTCCACATGAAAATGACTGAAGCATGTGGTGTGATGTAACTTTTGCAGCACGGGATGCGCATCAATCATATTTTTAAAAGCGCATTCAAGAGTTCACACTTAGCTGATGATCAATAAAGCGTATTTGGCATGCTGTCCCGGGAGAGAGCCCTGAGCTCGTAATATCCTCGAGCCCAGGGCTCCCTCCCGTTAGAAGGGCGAGAGGGGAGTTCGAGGTCAGGTAGGTCTCGAGAACTCCCCTGCTTGTCACCGTGAGAAGCGTAAACTAAGGTTGTATTGGGTGATAATTTGTTTTAGTCGATTGGCTATGGTTTATGTTTTTGGACGGTGGGAGGAAACCGGGGAACCCGGGGAAAACCCACGCGAACACGGGGAGAACATGCAAACTCCACACAGAAACACCAACCAGCCCGATGGGTTGGACTGGCGGTGTTCTTGCTGTGAGGCAACAGTGCTAGCCACTGGGCCACCGTGTCGCCCGATCAGAAAAAGTGGGAGGATGTAGGGGTGGAAAGGGGGGGAGCTTCAAGACGAAGATAACTAGAGTGAAAAACTCAGGTTATTTATAATGCTTCCGTAATCATCTAATAGGGCTGATTACGGAGCTAACAAGGAGCCAGCCGTGTTGATTATAAGCACGTGATCCTCTCGAAATTAGTTTATGAATAAACCACACAAAGAGCACGTGCTGTTGTGTGTGTGTGCGCCGTGCTTAGCCTCGGACAGGTAGCGTGTGTGTGTTTGCGCGCGCGCCACGCTTAGCTTCGGACAGCAGATCACACACACATCTAACGCGATCTTAATGTGAGCGCTTTAATGGTCAAATACATGCACACTTGTGTCAGAGCGCGGTGTTTAGTGATTATTCATATTAACCCTCATTTGTGTAATAAACAAACAAGACACAAGAAAGAGAAACCATATCAGAGCCGCACTATTCTTAAAGTGAGCGTGCGGTATTCCTGCTGCTGCCCACTGTTTTTATCATTAATCAATAATAAAATCAAAAATACAGTGAAGATGCTTAAAGTGCAGTTTAAACATAACAGATTTAATAACTCATTTCTAATAACTGATTTCTTTTATCTTTGCTATGATGACAGTACATTATATTTTACTAGATGTTTTTTAAGTATTCAGCTTAAAGTGACATTCAAAGGCTTAATTAGGGTAGATAGACAAGTCATTGTATAACAGTAGTTTCTTCTGCAGACAATCAAAAATATATATTGCTTAAGGGGCTAATAATATCAAGCTATTAAAATAGGTTTCAAAATATTCAAACCTGCTTTTATTCTTGCTGAAACAAAACAAATAAGCCTTTCTCCAGAAGAACAAAATAAATTATAGGAAATACTGTAAAAAAAACCTCTGTTAAACATCATTTGGGAAATATTTATATATAAAAATAAATTCACAAGAGGAACTGTGATCAACTGATAATCGTTTTGAATAATTGTGATTACGATTATGACCTAAATAATCGTGATTATGATTTTTTTCCATAATCCAGCAGCCCTAATTGTCAGTGTAACAAATGATAAAACAGTGAAAGTGTTTTTTGACCTTGCATGCAGCCTGTTGTTGAAGACCCCCAAAACCAAAATAATTACCATTTTAAAGCATAATAGGGGGTCTTTAAGATTTTCAGATGTGTTTTTTGACACCAATGTTAGATGTTGCCATCTTTTTTGGCTTAAACTCAGGGAAGTTTTCATTCATTGTAGAGATATAAAATCCAGTGTAGATTTGTAATTTGTAATTGAAGATTTCAGATGAATTAAACTGTTATGTTATAATACTTGTGCCATTATTTTGGTGGTCAAAATGGCGTCAATGTGTGGATGTGAAATATACATCAAAGTTGGTTCATTCATTCATTTTCCTTTGGCTTAGTATCTTATATATCAGGGGTCACCACAGTGGAATGAACCACCAACTATTTCAGCATTTGTTTTAAGCAGCAAATGCCCTTCCAGCTGCAACCCAGTACTAGAAAACACTCCTACACACTCATTCACACACACTTATAAACTACAGCAAATTCCCCTATAGCGCATGAGTTTGGACTGTGGGGAAACCCACAACACCTGGAGGAAACCCACGCCAACACAGGGAGAACATGCAAACTCCACACAGACTTGCTAACTGATCCAACTGGGTCTTGAACCAGCGGCCTTCTTGATGTGATGCTACAGTGTTAACCTTTATGCCACCGTGCCGCCGATTACATCAAGGTTTTTAACATCAAATCAATTTTTACATTTTTACTGTGTTTTTGATGTCGTCTTGACATCAAGGTGCCCACTGGGTGTTTGTTTCTTGTTTTATCATCATAGAAGGCCAAAATACAAATCTAAATTGAATTTAAGTTTATCGCACAGCTCTAATAGGAGACGGCAACAGCTTGGAGTTTTCTTTTGGGAGTCGTGCGCCTTCTCCTGACATCTGAAAAGGAGCGCATGCGACTTGAAGTCTGACGGCCATTGTCTCATTAGTCAAAGGCCACAATATTGAGCTGGGACTGATTCCAGCCTCAGACATTTTCTCTTTGTCTCCCATTATGATAATCTCAGATCTTGGCTCGGAAGACACTTGTCTGGGTCTGCTGAAATTCCCACTGTGCAATTTCCCCACAGATACCTCTGCAAATTCCCTCCCATGCATTCCTGCCCTGAACGCTTTTTTTTTAAGTATACGGACACATTTTTTGCCCATGGTAGGTTGTGTTGTAGAAGACTCTACAGGGCCAAAAACAACCCCTGAGTTCATACCAGCACAGAAATCCCATCCGGAGGACCTACTGAATGTCATTAGTTTAAAGTTGACTTGTAGGGCAGTAGACATATGGCGATATTCAAGATTCAAATAGTGCTCAGCATAAATGTGTACACCCCATATTAATAATCAATATTTTTATCCATTTCTCAGTGAATATAGGCATTTTTATAACAATGTAATTATTAATATAATATAATCCGTAATATGTTTGGTCACCAAACATCTTACTTTAGGAACACATTACTTTAGGATTCAAAAATTAACAAAGAATATGAAAATACAGCCTGATCTCGCGAGAAAACGTAAGTATTTTACGTTTTGCCAGTTTAGTGGCTAATTCGTACGAATTCATATGAGTTGAGTTGTACGAAATTGTACGATTTTTAAAAAGTAGGCGTGGCACCTAACCCCACCCCTAAACCCAACCATCATTGGGGGATGAGCATATCATACTAAATTGTGCGAATTAGATCGTACGAATTCATACGAATTAGCCACTAAATGAAAAAGTTACGAATTGCCGTGAGATTGTGTTGGAAAATACCATCATAGAGAACATTATGCTTATGTCAAAACTACAGCGTTTGTAGATACAGTTTTAAACTGCATACTGATCTCTATTTATGTAGAGGTAATGCTTAACAAAGGAGGAATTGACTATTTGCTAAGTAAGGGGTAAAAGACAAGGGCATCATGGTGGCGCAGTGGGTAACACAATCACCTCACAGCAAGAAGGTCACTGGTTTGAGCCCCGGCTGGGTCAGTTGGCATTTCTCTGAGTTTGCATGTTCTCCCCATGTTCGTGTGGGTTTCCTTCGGGTGCTCTGGTTTCCCTGAAAGTCCAAAGGTATTTAGCTTATTCTAAAGTGCGAAAGTGCGCCTGTTTACGCGATTGTTTTAGAACTTCCGATTCAGTCGCCTATGGGAGAAATGACTAGAAATAACAAAACGGCAGAAAAACGACCAAACTACTTGCTCTACAAACAAATATTTGGATGACAATACAGATGAAGTAGAATATTATAATAAGAAAATATCAGTTTGCAACATCAAACAGCGTAACGAGCAGTTTTTAAATGTCTAAAAATGACTGGAAGTGAATGAGACCGGAGGTCTCGAGCAAAAAAGATTCAAATGGCTGTGCTCGTCGGCTAAGAGTAAGGTGAATAGGTGAATTTAATATGCTAAATTGGCCGTATTGTATGCGTGTGAATGCAAGAGTGTATGGGTGTTTCCCAGTGTTGGGTTACGGCTGGAAGGCCATCCGCGGCGTAAAACATATGCTGGATAAGTTGGTGGTTCAATCTGATGTGGTGACCCCTAATAAATAAAGGGACTAAGCCGACAAGAAACTGAATGAATGATAAAGTACATCCAGGAAGTTGTCATCGCAGAAAACGCCTGACTGTTGTATAAGACTGAAGGGTTTATTCTCAGAAAACAACCTTCTAGATGTGCTTTATCTCACTTATTACACAGCTTTTTGCCACAAAACAATAATCAGCTCAAAACATTGTTCTGAGCAGTAGTAGTTTTACAAATTCTTTAATTATGTACAAAGCTGACAGAAATGAAAACAGCGGATGTAGTATACACTAATCCGTGCATTATGCAGACACAAGATCAGTCAAAAACACAAAGCTGACAGAAATAACTGAATAAAGCATCTACAAACCTACCTATTATTCATTCACAAAACCAAGCAAGCAATCTAAAATGCGCGGCATGACAGACAAGCAGATACATATGAATGTGGATGTAAGTTTATCGATGTGAACATGGTCACTGATGCTCAATGTAATTCTCTGTGAGCCTGTGTAATTTAGAGGTTGTCATCTGGGAAAACCATAGAATGTCGTGACAGATCAATCAGACAGTTCTGTAATAATGCTTAATAAATGATTCACAGTTGTGCAGTTATTATAAAGTGTTACTAATAGTCTGATAATACCAAATATCATGGTTAAAAGCTTCAGCAAGTAATCTCAAGGAAATCTGATACTCTCATGCCTATAGGACAGTAAATCTACAGTGTAATGGTTTCTTCTCGGTGTTGTTTAATTACATCCAAAACTGGTTTCCCTGCTCTCTAAGGGCTGCTTTATTGGCAATGGTAATAGTGCTTAATAAATGATTCATAGTGTGCAGTTACTGTATTATTATAAAGTGTTACCCTATAGGTTGATAATATTGTATATTAGGGCTGCACAATATATAGTTTGAACATCGATTTCACAATGTGTGCCTTTGCAATAGGCACATCGCAGAATATTCAATGTTGAGTCCGAATTATAGTTGACCAAGAGTTATTGCTAGGTTTTAACCATAATAGTGTGAACGTTTATTATGTGCATGTGTTTTAAGGCCTTTTCAGGTTTAAAAGTGCAGTTTAAAAGGTTAAAAAAAGTTTCAAAGTAAAGAGGCTGAATGGAGGAGGCTCATTCTTTATCCTCGCGCTGCAGATGCTCTGTTTAACTGTTTTCTCACAAGAGAAGCGTTCAGTTTTTACATTTACCAAATCCGCCATGTAAATAGCAAATGTGCCATGGCATAACGCAACTGACTCTTAAAGGGAATGAGAGATGAGACTATGATTGGTTTAATGAACGCTATTCTCAAAACACACCCAGAACTCATTAAGAGAATAAGCACAACCCTGTTAGACCATGCACCAGGGCACTAAGTGTTTTTTTCTGTCTTTAATATAGCAAAAGTGGATTCTGACATGCCCTTAATGCTTTTGCGCCATGAGCTTTTAGACTTTGCGCCTACTGTAGATCATTAAAAAAGCGTCTTTGTCTTGTTTCTAGTCTAAATATCTACATTTATGAAAATACATTTGTTTTAATTTCATCATTGTAAGATAATTTAGCTTGTTTTAAGGAAAAACTTTTAGGGCTCTATTTTGACGGTCCATGCGCAGAGCGCAAAACGCAGGGCGCAAACGCTTTCAGGGCGTGTCATGACGCGTTTTTGCTAATTTAAGGACGGGAAATCTGCCTTGCGCCACGGCAAGGCAGATTTTAAAAAAAAAAAAACATTTTAAGTTTATTTTCTTAATGAGTTACAGGTGTGTTTTGAAAATAAACCAATCAGAGTCTCATCTCCCATTCCCTTTAAGAGTCAGCTGCGTCGCGCCAAGAGCGCATTCACTATTTACAGGACGCAAAGTAAGTCTAAGTGGAAAAAATGAGCATTTCACAAGCAAACAGTGAACAGTTAACAGTATTTTAACAGAAAACTGTTAAACAGAGCATCTACTGCGTGAGAATGAGAGATAATAGATCACTTTCACTTTCACTCTTGGATAGGGAAACCTTTACACACAGACATCAATTAGTCTATAAATAATTGATTTCGTTTGTTAAGCGCAAATATTTGTTTCAAAACTATTTCTAAATTCAGTTCTAATTTCCAGCAAACGAATAAATGAATAACAATAACAAAATGTGCTCAAAAACCTGGGTTATATCCTAATACACATGCTGTGCCCCATATGATCTAAAACCTGACAGGTGGACAAATCTAAGCTTGTTTTTAATAAAAACAAATATAAATATGGATATAATAAATAATAGAGCTAATAATAATAACATTATACAAAAGCAGATT
Organism: Danio rerio; assembly: GCF_049306965.1. NCBI lineage: Eukaryota > Metazoa > Chordata > Actinopteri > Cypriniformes > Danionidae > Danio > Danio rerio. The sequence goes on along the minus strand of NC_133186.1, from coordinate 46,147,515 downwards.
GTTATGAATTAACTGAAAAAGCCTCCCGAGATGAAGAAGACATAAAAGCAGTGATTTTACATATTTATGTCGGCTAGAAAATAATATGTTTTGTAATATTTTAATCCTTTATATTTATATTCTATATCTATTCTTATTATATCCTATATATATCCTTAATATTTACATTTGTTCATATGTAAAGGTATTTGCCTATTGCTCTCTAGTGTGTATTAAGCAGTGTGTAAGCGAGGCGCAACTCTGCGCTGGAGTTTAGACCGGGTTTGTTTTGGTCTAATGAAAAATCTATTATAGTCTCTCAAAATAGCAACACGCCAGCGGTCCGCCTCAGAACGCCTTCCTTTATAGAGCAGAACGCCTATGGCTGCACATATGAGCGCTAATGCATTTGCTATTTAAACAGCGTAGCGCAACGCCTCAAAACCACTCTTGCGCCAAGCGTAAAATACCAATAGACTATTGTGTCACGCCTTGCGCCACACTGCGCCGGGTGTATGATAGGGCACATAGTTTTGAGGTGAAAACAAAACAATGTTTTTGTTTAATATGGTAATTTTTAGATATTTGGACTAGAAACAAGACAAAGCAAAGTACGAAAAGCATCATTTTGCATTGTGATTATTCAATTTCTGAACTTGAATACTGTTCGACTCTCCAGAAAACTGCCAAATAGAGCTATACAAACCACCTTGTGAAACTGAAAATGTTGCGTTATAATTTTTTCCAGTATCGTTCAGCCCTACTGTATATCATGATTAAAATCTTCAGCAATTAATCAGAAGGAAATCTGATACCGTCATGCGCCTATAGGACAGTAAATCTACAGTATGACTCGAGGACACAAGGGTTTCTTCTCAGTTTAGTTTAATCACATCCAAAATTGGCCTCCTCGCTCTCTCAGGGCTGCTTTAATGGCAGAGCTGATGACTGGGAGAGTTGTGTGTTTTAATCAGCGCGGGCTGCTGAATTGCACAGCCGCGTTGACAGGCGTAATGGCTCGTGATTGAGTTCTTCAACAGGTTGTGTTGGGTCAAGGCATCTGTTGTGGCCCTCAAGCCAAACCCACTCAATGCCACCATTGTCCTCATGCAGCGGCATTAAGACGCAAAAGTTGCTATTGTGTTGTTTCCAGGTCAGCTGATACACTTTGAATACGAGATTAGCCCCGGAAAATATAATTGTACGTGTTTGGACGTTGTCTGTTGTTCACTATATGCGGGTGTTAGTTCTGCGTTGATGCACTAATAATGTACACTCTAAAGGTTCCCTTATTTGCTAATTACATACTAATTGGCGAAGGACGTCTGGCATGCATTACTTAATACTCTGGGTCTTGGTGGCCTCCATTAAAATGAAGTATGATGTCATCTTTGCATTGCATTAGCATGATTTGGGCCAGTGTTGCTATATTGTGGTTTTGCTTCAGCGCCTTTATTGTAACATTTTACAGTACGATTTCAATAAGTGTTTTCAAGTTTGTATTAATGCAAGTGAAGCGAACTATTTATTGATCGTCTTGACCATGTCTGCATGCGTAAATGCATTGAGCTGCTGCCATGTGATTGGCTGATTAGAAATTAGTGTTAACAAGCAGTTGGACAGATGTACCTAATAAAGTGGCCGGCGAGTGTATATTGTGTCCAATGGGAAAAAACGTGTTGCTTTTTACCCCGACGTTTAAAAATAACTTATTTCAGAGCAGTAATCCCACTACTGTGCTATTTTGATCTTATATTGTCCCATGCTTACCTACAACTGTTTCGGGAATCTGAGTGCACTCCAAAGAAATGCACGATGGCCCTCAAATGACGTCTTTTGCTGGCAAGCATGGCACAGATGGCATCAAACATAAACACTCTGCCTGCCTCTAGAAGTCGTGTTATAATATTCCTAAAGCCTCGCTGAGGCTCAGCCAACATGTTGCACGCTGTGGGGTGCCTATTTTTCCACCCTTGTCTTCGTCAGAGACGCTCAACAGCGTTGTGACCTTTGAGAAAGCGGTGCCACAAACCTCAAAAAAACAAAACAACACTGCTAATAAACATTATATTTTTATCAAGATATTTTGTGCATTTCCTTCTGTAATAAGCTTTATTTTTGATTAGTAATATGCACTGCTCAACAAAGCTGATTTTTATCTAATATTTTCATCTCTTTTCATATAGTTGCACCTCAGCCATATATAATCACATTCTAACAAACCAAGCATTCATGGAAAACGTATTTATTCAGCTTCTTAGATGCTGTTTAAATCTCAATTGTTTTATTTTTACATTTAAAAAAAAAAGGCAATTCAAATAAATTGAAAACACATCTGTAAATGTTGATGTAAAACTCTGTGAAATCACATTTGTACTTATGTGTTGTTATAGACACTAAACAGCGCTGTGACCTTTGTGAAAGCTGTGGCACAAAGCTCAAAAAACAACACTGCTCCTGAACTTAACATCATACTGTATTTTTATGAAGATATTTTGTCAATTTCCTACTGTAATAATATCAAAACCTTTGCTTTGTCTAAATGAACTGTTGCAAACAATTTATTTGCGTTGAATTTAAACAAACAAATTAAATTAATTAATGTTCAACTTAATTTGTTTGTTTAAATTCAACACAATTAAATTGTTTACAACCTCTTAACCAAAAAAATTGAGTAAATCCAAGGAATCATCTTTTGAAAAAAAATTTTTCAGTGTAAGTTAAAGGTGATTTTTTTTTTTATCAAAAATTTTAATGTCTTTTTAAATAGTTGCACCTCAGCCAAATATAGTATAATCATATTTAACAAACCAAACATCAATGGAATACTTATTTATTCAACTTTCAGATATGTTTAAATCTCAATTATGTATTATTTTTCAGTTTTTAAGAAAAAAAAATTTAATAAAACACATCTGTAAATGTAAAAATCTGTAAAATCACATTTCTGATTATGTATTGTCAAAATTTATTATATTTTATAAAGATATTTTGTGCATTTCCTACTGTAATGATTTTAAAACTTTTTGCTTAGTAATATGCATTGCTAAATAATTGATTTAGACAGTTAAAGGTGATTTCCATCTAATATTTTTAACTCTTTTCAAATAGTTGCACCTCAGCCAAATATAATCACATCCTAACAAACCAAACATCAATGGGAACCTTACTTATTCAGCTTTCAGATGCAGCTTAAATTCAAATTTTATTTTATTTGTACAATAAAAAGCTGTTCAAATAAAATGAAAATGCATCTGTAAATGGCAATGAAAAAATCAGTAAAATCACATTTCCATTTATGTATTGTTATAGACAGCGTTGTGACCTTTGTGAAAGCAGTGCCACAAACCTCCAAAAAACAACAACACTGCTCCTAAACACCTTTTAATTAACGTAATATTTTTATAAATATATGTTGTGCATTTCCTTCTGTAATAATAACAAAACTTAATTTTTGCTTAATATGCATTGCTTAATTCATTTAGACAAAGTTAAAGGTGATTTCTATCAATAATTTTCCACATTTTTTTTCATATAATTGCACCTCAGCCAAATATAATTACATCCTTACAAACCAAACATCAATGGAATTGATTTTTATTTATTTAAACTTATTTATTCAGCTTTCAGATGATGTTTAAATCTCAGATTTATTTGTGCAATTTTTATTTAAATCAATTAAAAACACATCTGTAAATGTCAATGTGAATATAAAAATCTGTAAAATCACATTTGTAGTTATGTATTGTTATCGACAGAGCTGTGACCTTTGCGAAATCTGTGGCACAAACAAAAAAAAACAACACTGCGATCCTGAAGAAGCGTCTTTCTGTGAATCCCTCTTCATGAATAAGTGATTGGACGACAGGTCTGCGAGGACGGGACGCGTTTTAGGAATGCATGAGCTGTAATCGGGTGATGTTTTGGGTGCGGAGGATGGAGATTTTTGGGGCTTGTTGCTGCATGATTGCGCCGCTGATTGCACTCTGAGCCTGATACGAGCACAGCGGGGGGCTGCGGGGATGGCGTGTGTTTGTTGGGCAACTGCGCTCTGGACTGCAGCATCACATTAAGAAGATGACCACACGCACAAACACTGGCACACACTCTTTGGTTGTTGTGCTCCGCATTGCTCACTGTCTCCTTCTTTAAAGTGTGTTATTCTTTCAGTCAATGCTGGTTTAATGCGTTTCTGAGTGGGTTCGGAGTTGGTTGTGTTGATAGTCAATGTGAAATAAAAGTGAAATGTGAACATGTAGTTTTATTTAGTCAAATTTGACAGTAATTATCAGCAGTGCAGAAATTTTACAGTTTAAGAACTCAGCATTTGTGATGATTTTCACCTAATTTCGAAGGCAATATTTTCTGCTGGGAGTATATGACCAATAAAAAAGACATTTTAATCTTTCTTCAGGTGCTCATATTGTGCTCACAGTCTCCTTCTAGTTAGCATGTCATACATCTAATTAGAGCTGCACAATTAATCAGAAAAAGATCGCGATCTTGATTCGACCCCCTAGACCAGGGGTGTCAAACTCAATCCCATGGAGGGCCGAAGCCCTGCACAGTTTAGTTCCAACCCTGCTCCAACACACTTACCTGTAGGTTTCAAACAAGCCTGAAGGACTCAATTAGTTTGATCAGGTGTGTTTAATTAGGGTTGAAACTAAACTGTGCAGAGCTGCGGCCCTTTTGGAACTGAGTTTGACACCTGTGCCCTAGACGATCTTAATACAGCCTCCTTGTTAGAGCAACCGACTCCCATGCGGAAGGTCGCCGGTTCGATACCAGCTCGGAGCGGGTTGGATGGTGAAAGACTGGCAGGTTTACATTGGTGCCGTGACCCAGATAGGAGTGAGGTTTAGGCGGGTGAGTGTAACGGAGGCCAGCTAGTAATAATAATAATCATACATTTTATTTAAAGGCGGCGTCCTAGCAACTCAAGGACACCGTACAATATACAAGAGCAATAAAACAACAAGAGAAATAATAAAATATACACAGCAATAGTGTAAATAAAATTAGGTATTAAAAGTGAAGTGCTGTGCAGGTAAACCTCACTCCTCTGACCTCTAAAGGTGCTCTAGCGACAAATGCTAGGGGTCATGATCTTTAGCCTCCTCGGTAGAGAAACGGACTCCCATGCGGATGGTCGCTGGTTCGATACCAGCTCGGAGCAGGTTTGGTGGAGTAGGACTGGTGGGGTTGCATATGGATACGACCAAGGAAGCACTTTTAGAAAGAAAGTTTCAGTATTTTAAGCAAAAAAAAAAAGTGATTCTCATTTTAGCCAGAATCCTGCAGCTCTAGACGTGAGGGTTTGGGATGGACAGTGCTAGTGAATGTGTATGGGAGCCATATGGTGTGTGTGTGTGAGTGTGTGTGTGTGTGTGTGTGTGTGTTGATGGGGGTTTTATCTGGTCAGTGTCCTCAAATGGCTTTATGTGCTGTCCCACAGGCTGCTGTTGTGCTTGTGCTGTTTTTCAACACCTAATTCTTCAAGGATTAGTGCTTTAATCAACAAAACAATTTATTTTTCTGAATGATTGCGAACTTGAGTTTGGCCTCAAATGTAATGGAAAAGTATGCATTTATTAGTTGTTTATACATATTCAATATTATAATTATTTACAGCTTTAGAATGATAATATTTGCATTTTAATGTGTATTCATTTGTTATTATTGTCATTTTATTGTAATGGACGTATCTCTCTATACTGTATGCACCAGGCACTTTCTTTTAAACACTCCATGTGACTCAATAGGATAACAGAAATAAATTAATAAAAACAAACAAAATTAGTTTATAATGTAAAAAAGTGTACATTTATATTGTATAACTATGGATTAACTACAGCACAGAGTCTATATGCTTGACTGCTGTACTGTTCAGATTTGAATGTAATAACTTGCACCTTTTGAAAGGTTGCTTGGAAACAATAATCACTGTGAAAAGCTTTATACTAATACACTTGAACTGAATTGTTCATCTGAATTGTAATATTTGTGACTTTGGGCTACAAAATCCGTCTTGTGTTGCACGGGAGTAATGTGAAGTGGACGCTGAGAAAGGAGGTGTGGATCCAAATGCAGGTTTATTCAGGCAAGCAGCGGTCAATACAGGAGCAAACAGATGTATGTAGGCAAATCCAGAATCGTAGTCAAATACACAGGCGGTAGTCAGTAAAGGCAGGCAGCAGGCAACATAAACAAACAAAACAACAAATGCAAAGGTCTAACTGTGTGTTCACACTGAAAGCGGTGTCTACCTTCATCTCCAGAGGCGAGAGCGTCAAAATTCGCTACATAGATCTGGTATTTGAAGGGGCCGTTGCAGCATATCAGTTATATTCTCGCATAAAAAATGCTTTCTAGCGTAAAAATGTTGCACACTTCTTATCAAATTCATTTAACAATGGAAGATCAAGCTGCGTGTGGTGTGGCTTTGCTCCACTTAATTATCCAATGTGTCCATATGTCTGAAATATCCTGAAGCAGCTATACTGTTTTGTACTGTTGCATGAGATTCCCGCTTTTTAAAAGATAAATATCTATAACATTAATGCACATCAGGAACTCACCAGTAACTTATTTAATGCATGTTCCTGTAATAAAACATTGTAAATAATTAAAAATCCGGCGACTGCAATAATCAAACCCCTTGGGACCAACTGTGGTTGGAACCAAAGTTCACAGGCCTGTGTTCTCTGAACTCCTCTCAAGTGGTGGACTTCTACATTCCGATTGGTTGCTGTCGAACCGAGTCATAGCTCATTACCATAAAGTTGACTTGATTTCAACTCTCCTCAATGCTCACACCGGCGAAAGACGTGCCGTGCTGCTCCTCGCCAATTATCGCCACCGGCGCTAATTGAAAATAAATGACTTCCGGCTACTTTGACGCTTTCGCCGCTTTCAGTGTGAACGTACAGTAACTCTGAAAGACAAGGAAAGGAAGACACGTCATAATGTTCACAAAACTGTTCAACACGACACTTTCTTTTAAAGAAAACAGACCTTAAACGCGCCAATTTTATAACTGCATACGATTCTCCAGAACCGTTTGACCCAGGTTACTGACAAATTAAAAGTCCCGCATGCTTCTGCATGTCCCCTATTGGTAACACTTTACAATAACTACACACTATGAATCATTTATTAAGCATTAGCATATAGTGAATTCATTATCTGTTCAGCATTAACTATACATTAATAGATGTTAGTAAGCACTTTGTAACTGCAGATACAAATGCCGTATTCTTGACTCACAACCACATTTATACTGTGCTTAATAATTGTATTTTCATACTTTGTTACTGATTAATTTTTCATCACTAAATTAAGTATCGCATTATTTACAAACCAGTTGTATTTAAGAGTAGTTGGTTGTTTTTAAGATCATTCAGAATGAGTTAGTAAACTATGAATTAACAATTTAAATCAATATTTATACATCTTATCATTCAGGCAATGGTTAATTTGCATGTTAATAAATGCTTTAATAACTCAGCTTCATCTAGTTTTGTGACCTAATCTAAAGTGAGGACTATTTATGCTTATAAACCCCTTATAAATGACAATTAAAGGCGCAGTTATAAATGAACAATAATCTTTGCAATCTTATCTAAAAAATAAAATTACTGTGAAGTTGTTAAAATTGGATGAAACAACAACAATATAATAATTTAACAATATAATATGATGCAACCTTTCAATGTTATTTAGCGATGTTTGGACTGTACAATAATATTATTTCAGTTAGGAATGCAAATATTTCTTTTTATTTGATTCTGTTTCATTTGTGTAAATAATCTTTAGTTAATTAGAAATGAATAAAGTCGTTTCTTTTCCTTTTTCCTGTTTAGTAGAATTTAACCCTTTTAATGGTCATTTATAAGGGATTTATAAGCATAAATAGTCCTCACTTTAGATTTCATCATTCATTCATTTTCTTCTCAGCTTAGTCCCTTTATTAATCCGGGGTCGCCACAGCGGAATGAACCTTGAGCGGATGAGCGGATGCCAGCCACAAACCATCTCTGGGAAACATCCACACACACTCATACACTACGGACAATTTAGCCCCCCCAATTCACCAGTACTGCATGTGTTTGGACTGTGGGGGAAACCGGAGCACCCGGACGAAACCCACGCGAACACAGGAGAATATGCAAACTCCACACAGAAACGCCAAATGAGCCGAGGCTCAAACCAGCGACCTTCTTGCTGTAAGGTGACAGTACTACCTACTGCGCCACTGCGTCACCTTTAGTTGATTTAATAAAGCATTTAATAACATACAAGTAAACTATTTATATATGCCTGATTAATATAAATAACATATATATAAATAACAAATAATGAATTCACTAGATGCTAATGCTTAATAGATGGTTCATAGTGTGTAGTTATTATAAAGTCTTACCACCCTATTTCAATCATAAATGTATTAATTCATTATTCACATCAACTGTAAACCGGATCACGAGCGTACAGTTCATGAATGAAAATGCAATGGTCTTTCCATGAGTCTCGCTAATGTGAAAATCATTTCATCCGTAAACACATAAAGATTGAAGACAGATGCTGATGCTCTTGATTCGGCTTTTGTTTTATAGGAACAATACGAAAAGATGAATAAAGCCGAGCACATTTGGCCTTAAAGCGCATCTGTGCACCCGGGGTCTCGGCCAGCCGTGCCAAAAGTCCTGCTTCCACTTTCACACTGTCACCACCGGCCGCCGCTGGTTTTTTTCGCCTGATAAATCGGCAGATAACAGGCGTAGCAAGTGGCCATTGTTTCGCCGGGGGTAAAGTGTTTAAAATGAATTTACCCGGTGAGTGCGGCGAATTCATTTCGCATTATGCTTGTCGCTGATGTACAAGGGGGCCGCTTCAAAAAAATGGATCGGGTGGCATGCCAAACTCTGTAATCAGGGTTTCTCGCAGGGCTTGCGGCCTATACAAAGAAGCACAGACAATCAGGTTTGTTAGCTATGCATGCCAATCTGTTACCGTGGTTAAGGGGCAGGAGTCGGGGGGGACGGTGCCACGCAGGGGCAACAAGCACACAAATACAATTACTGCTCTCCAGTGTTAGGGAAAGTTACTTTTGAAAGTAATGCATTACAATTAGGGCTGTGCAATATATTGCTTCAGCATGGATTTGGCAATGTGTGTGTCCTCAATATTCACATAAAAGGATCTGCAATGTTAGGTTGGGATTATATTTAATCAACATTTAAGATTGCATGAGATTTTTGGAGTCATTGCACACTCATAATGGAGACAAACTTTATCATTTGCATTAGTTTTTTTCTGTTAAACATCTTAGATGTCATTGTTAGGCCTGTCATGATGTGTATTTTTTGTTGTTCGATATATTCCAATATATATATTGTATTATATTATATTATATTATATTATATTATATTATATTATATTATATTATATTATATTTTATTATATATATATATATATATATATATATATATATATATATATATATATATTTATATATTATATATTGCGATTAAATGATATAGTTGTCATTTTAAGATCTTTTTACGAATGCCACTCATTATCTAACGCCAGAATGACATTACAATATCATCACAATGCAAGTGCGCTTTTACAAAGGACTGTCCGATGGCCCGGGCTCAGTGTGAGAGATGCTTGGGACAGTAGACGGGATCATTACTGGCCCGATTGCAGGCACCTTTTGTTAAATAATTTCAAACTGCATTAAAATACCTTCACATTTTATATATTGCTTTTATTTTGTTAACACAGAATTTTGCTCATACATTTATTAACATTTTTAAAATGTTATTTAAATACATTATTCAAATAAATAATTATTAACATTTAAATAATTATAGACATTATTTTTGACATATTATTTAAAATATGTGGCTAAAAAATAGCTATTCATTTTTTTTTCTTTGGTGGGGCTGGTGAAAATTTCAACCCAAGCTCATTCTAGAAACGTAGCCCCGCGGACGTTTCTGGAGACCGCGATTTATGAGGCCGGAGGTACGTAAGGCCGCGTTTAGTTTTTTTCGAGCGAACGCTGCGGGGCGGTGTGGCGCCGCTCCGCCCCTCCTCTTCGCGCTCGCCGGCCGACGGCTCGCCTCCGAGTGGAGGGCTTTCCTGATGCAATCAGTTTGTCCGCTTAGCTCACAGCATTGCGTCGGCTGAGCGGAGGCCCCGGAGGAGGAGGAGCCGGCCACGGGGACGACGACCGGGATCGAGTCCGGGAAACAGCAGGTTCCGGAAATCAGGTAAGACAAAAAACGGAATCCGAAAAATAAGGGCGAGAACGCGGCGGGATCCGAAAACGTGGTCGAAATCAAAGACGAGGGCTTTTGCTTTTTTTTTTTTTTTCTGGACGGCTTTTGCGAACCATCGCTCTGGTTTAGGGAAGGAGGAGGAGGAGGAAGAGAAGGGCCGATCCGGCAGCTTTTCGCGCGAGAACGGCGCGGGCGCGCGCTCCCGAGAGGCGTACATATAAGTAAATCGCGGTCCGCAGAAACGTCCGCGGGGCTACGTTTCCACAATGAGCCCGGGTTGGAAAATTTTGGCAGGGCAAGTAAAAATCTGAACCATTGGCCCGATCGTACCTGTAGAAAAATCCTTAACGTTGAACCCTGCCTCATATTTTATTTTTAAGAATATTTCATTTACTTATAGTCATTTTTAACAATTTAACAATGAGGCATTGGAATCAGAATGTGAAAACGCAAATCCTAAATAAATAATAATAATAATTAATGTTAACAAAAAAGTGCAAGGTGAAGAATAACTGAGGCTGTCATATCTGCTGCCAGATCTATTTTCAGTCGTCAGACATTTACATGAGAATATACTATAGTAGTTTATAGCAAATACTGTAGTTTTTTAACCATCCTGTCACTGACACCTCCAGTAGAGATAAAGATGTTGCACAATCAGCTAAAGTGTGGCTAAAATTGGTTATGCTGTATAGGTGATATATATTGCATCATCAAAAATGCTTGATCATGTCCATTTGTGCGATAAGTCCATATATTGATTATTGTGACAGGCCTAGTCAGTGTTCAGGCACAAGAAACAATCATATCTGTTAGGGCTACATGATATTGGACTTGTTTTTCTGCAATATGTATTGCAAATGCGATATGATTACTAATTTCACAAGATACGTTATAATTGTCTATTGATAGGGATGATTTTGAGTATGTGCATCTGTGTCAAGAAATAATAATCATAATAATGAAAAATCATGAATAATCAAAACTAGCTGAAAATTAATTGATAGAAATCAGATATAGTTATTATTGTAGTTATTTGTAGCATTAAAAAGGCAACCTAGGCTCATTATGGATATGTACCCTTGTATACATTTCTAGAGAGCGGCAAATATGTCCCAGGAGACATATTTGACTTTTTTTTTTAGCAGTTTTTGTTTTCACGAATCCACCAGAGGGTGCTGTGCATGCTTTTTCAGATCTCAAATTTCTCTCGCGAGTGCCGTTCATGCCTGCTGTTCTTGCGTAAGTCCATCAGAGGCTGTTCTTGTCTGACTGACTGACTAATCGATCCCACCACCCCTACACACTTGGTGTTTTCAAAAGCAATCCAGAAAAAGAAAAGCTCTCGTTTGATTCTTACCATGATTACAGATTTTACTACATTCTCACCCTGTTATTTGCTTGTTTATTTTATTTTTTAGCTTATGTCTTACCTACTTCCTGGAACAGTTCTTTGCCGGACTTAAACCCCGTCATCGCGGTCAACTCCTTTCTGCGTCACGAGTCCGCCAATATACGTTTCAAACCACTGGACAAACTGGAAAAAAAGGGGAAAACCCATCCATACGGAGGTAAGCACAGTCAGCTGGTAGCGTGAAAAAAAAAACATTGTCATAGTGCTCCATAGGTGTTCATAAAAATGAAATGCAGCCATTGGGGATGCAACGATTATAGATTTTGGTTGTGCTATTATAGTCTGAGGATAATCACGGTTTTCATGATTATTATACATTCGTTACTTTCAAAACACTGCTAGTTTAGAAAATCACATGAAAAGTCCTTATATTTTAAAGTGTTGTTTATTACTGCTCAGTAACCAAATAATACGACACAAAACAATGATAAAAACCAAACAATAGTCCAATTCTATTTTAAACATAAGTAATAATTTTACACTGAAATTAAATATCAATAAATAAAATAATAAAATTTAAATAAATACAATTTAAATAAATAAATACATTTAAAAAAAATTATGAATTCATTTTAAATAAATACATTAAAATTGCAATAAATAAATAAATAAAATTGAAATAAATTAATATACATTTTAATAAATAAATAAATAAATAAATTGTTAATTAATTAAATAAACAAAAAAAATTTAAATAAATTAATTAAAGATAAATGAAAATATATAAATAAATAAAGCTTAAAATAAATTAATTTAAAATAAATACATAAATTTAAAACTATTTGTTAATAAATTCAAATAATAAATAAATAAAATTAAAATAAATAAATCAAATTAATAAATCAAAGTAAAAATCAAAAAAATAAATGAATAAAAAAAATAAGTAGTATTTGTCAATGTATGTAAATGTAAATCTAAGTTACATAATAGCTAAGTATTTTCCGTTTACAGTGAAGAAATTTATTCAAATGCTGCTGAACCTTTTGATCAACTATATAACAAAATAGTTTGGTGTTTTACATTTTGTATTTTTCATTTGTATTTTTTTCTCAGTGTAGGACGCTCGCAGCATTCTTTCAAGTAGTAGGTGCATATGGAAAGCACGAGTTTGTCACTCCATTTATGCAAGCCATGCGCCTCCATTGGAAATAACGAACTTGCGGGTGCAAAAGACGCAACATGTGACTGGCCCTTAGTTAACAGCCTTAGCCATAGCTAATCCAGTGTGCATGGCCACTATGTACAGTACAACCTCGGAACTTCAAACTAGCATTCAGTTGGCATCATTTTGTTAAGTTGCAGCAGTTTTGTTCCATGCAGAAACACGGCGTTGAGATGATGATTAATTAATCGTGACAAATTAAAGCGTGGTTAATAGTGAAATCGTTTAATCATTGCATCCCTAGCAGCCATACGTAGCACTGGCTACATAATTTGCGATCTCTAAAAAAGTGTACAGGGCTACATTTTCAGAATGCAAACTAATGGGAAAATGCAAACTTATGAAACTAGCCTGGATGACATTTAAAAGTGTCAACAAATGAATGACGTCTGTGTATAGTGAAGACTGCAAAGTGTCATTTTGCATTCGATTTTTTTTATATTTGTGTGTGCCATTAAGGATTCCCTGAAAAATATAAAACCCCATGTTTTTTCCTAATTTCTATTGTTTTTATTAATTTATTTATGCAGATGCACTCTCCTACAGAATCACCCTACACATTCTAAAAAATTGACTTGCACAAAAATAGAGTTGGACAATAAATGTGGTTAAATATATTTAATATTGCAATATATATCACAGAAAAACACAATGTTGTTATAGTTTTTTTCAAATATCAGGCATCACTAATGCTCACAGACCCAACTGCTTCCTACGCCAAATCAACCCATTAAACTTTCTTACTCCACTCGGTCAAGAATTACATGCGATTGCGTAAGAAACTGCTGAGATCTGCACTCGTGTTCAACCTCAAACTGACCAGCAAGAGCATCAGAGAGCTAAAGACACACACTGAGGAGAGGAAAATCTCTCAAATGTGATGCTGGACCACAAAACATGTTTGGAGATTGAGTTTATGCATTAGCTGAATAAATAGGCTTTCCATTGGCGTGTGGTTTGTTAGGATTGGACAATAAATGGCTGAGATACTTTAATTTAAATAATAAAAAAAAAATCACCTTCAAATGTGTGCATATTTAGAGTTAAGTGATGCATATCAGTGATAAATATTAGTAATAAATGCATATTGTAATAAATAAATAAAATTATATTATTATAGACTATCAAACTATACCTAGTAGGAAAGAAAGCAATATTTCCAGAGGAGAATTATATTCAGACTATTATAAACATTTCACTTTCTTAAATAATCAAGAGAACTCCAACTTTGATTGAAGTCAAAAACCTACATTTCTCTATATATTTCTATAGGAACGTGTTATTTATAAACCATTTATAAATGTATTGTTCATTTTGCATAGCCATTAAAATTGATCTGGCAATAAACTCTAGTTTCTCACCCGTTTAAAGGGCTAGATCACCCAAAATTTTATTTTACTGGCTAATTATTCTCTGCCAAGTGGTTAAACTTATATGCTTGAAAAACCCTATAACTTCCATAACTTCCATAGTTGGAAAAACAAATACAATGAAAGTCAATGGTTACAGGTTTTCAGCATTTTTCAAAATGTCTTCTTTTTGTGTTCAACAGAATAAACAAGTGAAAAAAAATGATCAAACATTGACGGAATGTTCAGTTTTAGTGTAAATTATCTCTTTATGGATCATTCACCAGTAAACGCTACGCAGAAGCCATTACAGCTGCGTGCGTGCGTGCGTGTGTGTGTGTGTGTATGATCACCTTTTTTTCCTGCTAATTATCCCACTGATTCTAAAAAAGCAGGTAATAGTTCGACCGGTGCATCTCTTTTCAAGCTATTTCCTCATCTTTAGGTTTGTGCAAATTTAATGTTGAGCAATGCATATTAGTAATAAATAAATAAATAAAAATTATATTCAGGATTATCAAACTATTGGAAAGCAATATTTCAGCAGCCATATATTCAGACTTTTATAAACATTTCACTTTCCTTAATAATCTGGAAGAGAACCCCAAGTTTTATTGAAGTCAAAAACCTACATTTCACTATATATTTCTATAGGAAAGTGTTATTTATAATACATTTATAAATGTATTGTTCTTTTTGTATTGCCATTAAAATTGATTAGGTAATAAACTCTAGTTTCTCACCCGTTTAAAGCGATAGTTCACTCAAAAATTAATTTTACTCACTATTTACTCTCCCTCAAGTCTCTTTCTTCTGTTGAACACAACAGAAGATATTTTGAAAAATGCTGTAATCATCGACTTCCATAGTAGGAAAAACAAATACAATGGAAGACAATGGTTACAGGTTTTCAGCATTTTTCAAAATGTTTTCTTTTGGTGTTTAACAGAATAAACAAGTAATAAAAAATGATCAAACAATGACAGAATTTTTAGTTTTAGTGTAAATTATCTCTTTACGTATCTTCAACAGTCAACACTACGCAGAAGCCATTAGAACGGGGTGTTTCAAAAAAGCAGGAAATAATTAGACCGGTGCGTCTCTTTTCAAGCTAATTCCTCATCTTCAAATTTTTGTGCACGTTTAGTGTTGAACAAAGCATATTAGTAATAAATAAATAAAATGATATTTAAGATTATGAAACTACATCTAGCAGGAAAGAAAGCGTGATTTCTGGAGCAGCAATTCATTCAGATTCACTTCAGATTTCGACATTTCAGTTTTCTAAATAATCTAGAAAAGGACCCCAAGTTTTATAGGAGTCAAAACCCTATTTTCTATAGGGTGGTGTTATTTGTAAACCATTTATAAGTGTAATCTTCTGCATAGATATGGCAATAAACTCTAGTTTATCACTCACTTAAAGGGATAGTTCACCCAAAAAATTAGATTTGCTAACTATATACTCTCTCTTTAGTGGTTTTAAATGTTTCTTTCTTTTGTTAAACACAAAAGAAGATATTTTGAAAAATGCTGTAACCATCGGCTTCCATAGTAGGGAAAACAAATATAATGGAAGTCAATGGTTACCGGTTTTCAGCAGCGTCTTCTTTATGTGTTCAACAAGATAAATAAACTCAAACAGGTTTAAAACAGGTAAAAAAATCAGTAAACAATGACAGAATTTTCAGTTTTTATGTGAACTATTCCTTTAAGTATCGTCAACCAATCAGCAATAATCAGAAGCTATCAGTACTGAGCGCGCGTGTGTGTGTGTGTGTGATCACTTTTTTCTGTTTATTTTCCCACCGATTCCCAAAAAGCAGGTAATAATTAGACCGGTGCGTCTCTTTTCAAGCTAATTCCTCCTATATGTACACGCACATTGTCATTTGTTCTAGTGGTAATTTGTTGACCCAGAGGGCTGCAGCCTCCCTCTTTCAGCAGCAGAAGAGCCCCTGATTTGTAAACCCTTTCATTGGCTGCTGGAGCAGTAGTACCGCGGTAAAAGCCAGAGGAGGGAACGGGAGGCCGCTCATAATGGACTGCAGTGTATGGGAGGGTCGTGGGAAAAGCATGGGCACGCTGTTATTGTGATATTTCAACCAGGACTTGGGACTGACCCTCCTAAAGACACATTGTGGTGACTGCGGTGCTAATGGGGGAGCCGCTCAATAGACGCACCCCCACCACATGCAGCGGACGGCCCGCATGCGGAGGTCGCACCAGGACAGGCTGAGTTTAATGCAGTTAGTAGGTGAATGGGTTTGTGCACTCGCTTAACGGGCTGTAGATGCATCATTAGGAGCGTCGGACGTCAGTGTATTTGGCTTTTAAGGGCACTAACACCTAAAGGGATAGTTCACACCAAAATTTTAATTCGGTCATTATTTACACTAAAAAATGCTGGGTTACAGACAAGTACTTCATGTTATTCCAACACAAACGATTTATTTAACTTAATCATTTTTACTGTTTTAAGTGGATTGAACATAAAACAAATAGGTTGTCCCAAAAAATATACAAATTGTGTTATTTCCTCATTGGCACGGTTGCAGTTGGTTCAAAATGCGGCAGCTAGACTTTTTTTTTTTTGTAATTGAACTTTTTTATTTATTTTGAATTTTTACACCCACACAACATAAAATTTACAATACAAAATCAACATTCGAGAAATAATGTAAACAAATTATAATAAAAATAATAACAAAACAAAAAATATAACAAATATAAAATAGTACAAAACCATATAACAGACAGTCAAATTGACAACTTTTCAAGTTTCTTTTTATGTGCTCTCCAAATATTGCAAAAAGCTACCCCATTTCTGATTAAAGGTATGGGTGGAATCCTGAAGTCTTGCCAACATACGTTCATATGATGCAGTAGAAGTCATTAGTTCAATCCAATCTTTAAATGAGGGAGTATCTGAGTTCTTCCAATTTCGCAGCACCAGTCTCACAGCAATAATACATCCTGCGACGACTAGTCCAGCCTGTGTTTTAGATATTCCGTTCTGTAAAATCGATGTATCACCAAAGCTAGACTTTTAACAGGCACCAAAAAACATGCTCATATCTCACCAGTTTTAGCATCCCTTCATTCGCTTCCTGTTAATTTTAGAATTCAGTTCAAGATTTTACTTATTGTTTTTAAAGCACTGAATGGGCAAGCACCTTCTTATATATCAGAGCTTATTAACTTACAGTCAACTCCTCGGTCTCTTAGGTCCTCAAATAAAAGTTTACTTCAAGTTCCTCGGTCACGACTTAAACTGAAAGGGGATAGAGCCTTTGCAGTCGCTGCTCCTCGTTTGTGGAACCAGCTACCACCGGATATTACAAGTGCTTCTTCTCTCTCTATTTTTAAGTCCAGACTTAAGACACATTTTTATTCTATTGCATTCCCAGGCTTTTAATCTTTATTGTGGTTGTTGCTGTAATACTTTTATTACTTTTATTGTTATCTTTTACTCTTTTAGAGTGTGTGCTATGGTTTTGCTCAGCACTTTGGTCAGTGCCAAACTGAAGTAAATGTGCTTTATAAATAAACTTTACTTACTTACTTACTTTACTTACTTATTTACACTTATTTTAAGTAGTTTGAACAACAACAAAATACATATATTTTGCTTAAATTTCTTTCCTCTGTTGAACTCAAAAACGAAGATGTTTTGAAAAATGTTGTAACCAATGATGGAAGTCAGTGGTTACAGATTTTCAGCATTCTTCAAAATATTTTCCTTTGTGTTCAAAGAGCATCATTAGGAGCCTCAAACGTCATTGTTTTAGCCTCATAGGGCACTAAAGCTTAAAGGGATCGTTCACACAAAATCTTTTTATTTATCGTTTACTCTTACCTGTTTCAAATCTGTTTCAAAAAGTTTCTTTCTGCTGTTGAACACAAAAGAAGATATTTTGAAAAATGCTGAAAACCTGTAACCCTTGATCTACTGTAATATGTTCAAGATGCATCATTAGGAGCATCGGAAGGTGTCATTTTGGCTTCATAGGGCACTAAACCTTTAAGGGATAGTTCTTGCAAAAATTTAAATTTGGTCATTATTAAAGTCAATGGTTACAGGTTTTCAGCATTCTTCAAAATATATTAGAAATCTATTTTTGTGTTCAAGATGCATGCAAACATTTTAATTTAGTCATCTTTCCAATGTTCAACACAGATGATATTTTGTAAAATGTTGAAAACCTGTAACCATTGACTTCCACGGTATTTGTTTTTTTTGTTATGGAAGTCAGTGGTTACAGGTTTTAAGCATTCTTCAGAATATCATCTTTTGAAAACCGGAAACCGGAGCACCCGGAGGAAACCTACGCGAACGCGGGCAGAACATGCAAACTCCACACAGAAACACCAACTGAGCCGAGGCTTGAACTAGCGACCCAGCGACCTTCTTGCTGTTAGGCGCCAGCAGTACCTACTACACCACTGCTTCGCCCCTGCAGGTACGTATGGCTGCATTTGGTTTTTTCGACCGAATGCTACGGGGGGTGTGACGCCGCTCCTCTTCTTCGCGCTTGCCAGCTGTAACGGCTCACCTCCGTGTGGAGGGCTTTCCCAGCGCAAACCAGTTTGTCCACTTAGCTCGTAGTGTTACGTCGAAGGAGTGGAGGCCAGCAGGAGGAGGAGCTGGCCACGGCGATGACTGGGTTCGAGTCTGTGGAAGATCGGTTTCAGAAATCAGGTAAGATGAAAAACAGAATCCAAAAAAATAAAAGCGGACGAGTTCGTCACGGGGCGAGAATGCGGTGAAATCCGAAAAATCGGACGAGAGCTTTTGCTTTTCTTTTCTGGATGACTTTTGTAAATTGTCGCTTGGGTTTCGGGAAGGAGGAGGAGGAGGAAGGCTGGGTTGGCCGATTTTCCAATTGGCTGGCCGCCCAGTCGATCGTTCAGTCATTCAATCAGTCAGTCAGTCGGACAGACGGTCGCTGGACAGCGGCCTCTAGCGGCTTTTCACGCAAGAACAGCGCGCCGTTTGTGCCCACGCTGTTCTCGCGTGAAAAGCCGCTCCCTCCCGCTCCCCCCCTGAGAAAGCCTCCCGAGAGTCATTCGAGACGCGAAAAAATTCGGCACAGCGGCCTCTCACGGATTCGCAAAAACAAAAACTGCACAAATACGTACCTCCCGGGACAAATTTCGCGGCCTCCAGAAACGTCCGCGGGGCTACGTTTCCACAATGAGCCTGGTCTGGAAAAAAGGGCAATAATGCATTTTGTTTTAGTGTTTTTAATTTGACTTACTGATGAACACACTTTTATTAATTTGATATTTATCATCATTTTTAAAAATACGTTAGTTTACAGTGCATTTCTTAACAACAATTGAATGTGCAAAAGACTTAAAATTCGTAATCATGAAACCTGAAAGTGCATGAAGATGGAAGATGCATAATCATGCAGCTATTGAAGGATTACTCAGACTGTGTCTTGCTGCTTTACTTATATGATTTTTGTATAACCTAGCAGATGATAATATTAGTGTATAAACCTCTGCACACACTCATTAAAATGTTCAAATGTTAAACCCCTCTGATTAGTGTAAGCGAATGCTTATGCATAAGTTAAACATCTCCAACGAGGATTTGAAACCTATTTAATGTGCTGGAGATTGAACAAAGAGAAACTGTTTTCAATGATCCAGACTGTTGTACACCGCACAGACTTATGTCCAGTTTGTTGACAAAATAGCCAAACAAAAAGAGAGCTGGAGTAGGTGTTGTTTTTATGTTACTTTAGTAGAAGAGCATTTGTAATGTCTAATAATAATACCCTGTCTGTGTACCGGGGTTACACAGGGCTCAATATTAGGACTGCCTCTTTTTAATCTTTATATGTTACATTTCAGCCACATTATTAGGAAGCATGCTATTTCTCCTCATAGCAGTATGCTGATGACACACAGCTGTGTAAAGCTGGATCTCCTGATGATGATCCACTCGATTCAACTCGTAAATTGCATCCAAGACATAGAGATCTGTTTGGCATGGAATTTATTAAAAATACATCATGATAAAACTGAGGAACTGATAACTGGAATCAAAGCTTAGAGAGAGAAATGAATCCCTAAACTAATGCTAGGATTCAGTGCGAGCCAAGTGCACCGTGTAAGAGGCTAAATTACCATATGCATTCGTTTATATGACAAAACATGTCTTTTGACTCAAGAAGGTCCATACTGACTCTAAAGACAGATACTGATAAAATCAGAGCCTGATATGTGGACTTTAGGGGTTTTACGATGTGGTCACATGTTGATTGGTCAGTTTCAGGGGCGGATTGACCATCTGGCAATTCTGGCAAATGCCAGAAGGTCCGGACCATTTTTTAAATGTGGGCCGGTCGGTTTAAAAAACAAACAAACATTTTTTTTATATGTATTATTTTTACATGCAGGAAGCTTTTATCTCTTGCAAGATGTGAATATTATGATGATGATGAGAATAATAATAATGATGATGATGATGATTATAATAAAAGCATTTGGCCCAGTTGGTGATGGCCAGCTGGTTTCGAAAAATACAATCTCGCTATTTTGCCACCTGGAAATGTCACCAGTGATGGAGATCGGGGTCACGTTTTTTATTTATTTATTTTATTTTATTATTTTTTTATATATATATTCCACATGAATGACCTCAAGAAAAAATACTACGGTAATTTATAGTAAATATTATAGTGTTTTTGAACATTTTTTTTCAGTAGGGTTATGTTTATTGTTGTGATACCATAACAACTATAGAATTTAGACTTTTTATAATAGTTAATTAAATTTATTTTATAATAATTAAGTAAATCCAAGGAATCATCTTTGAATATTTTTTTTGTGCATATTGCAATACAATACAATCACATAATATCAACACTCTCCCACATTTATAGCTATTGATACTGCCCTTATTTCCGTTTTTGGTATGAGATTGCAGAAGAATGGTTTGACTAGAAATGTACAGTTTTTTTTTACCATCATACTGATAACTCTTTAGTCACTCAGCAGAACTATGCACTGCTGTGGTTAAAACCCATTCTTACAACTGCAAAAGAAATTAGAGTACTTGGAGTTTTTGTCTTGTTTTTAGTTCAAATATCTAAAATTGGTCTTAAATCAAGAAGCATTTTTTATAGAAAATCAACAAAGATTGTCTTATTTTAAGGAATGTGTCAAAATAAAACAAGCTAAATAATCTACCAATGGGGAAAGCTAAATAATCTTGTGTTTTTCTTTGACATGAGATGATTTCGCTTAAGTCATAGGCAGATTATTTGGCTTGATTTAATGGGAAAAACATTTTGGAGTAGTCTTTGACTTAGATTTTAATTTTAAGGCTCATGTATGTACTGTAATATAGGCTAATCTATAAGAACGTTGCAAAACTAAGACCGTTTTTCTCGCTGACATTACAGAATAATTTATGCTTGCAATAAAACTAACAGGCTTATGCCGAGTTCAGACTGCATGATTTTCAAAGTAGTCGTGTCACAGATGTTTTCACACTGCATGACTATCTGGGCTGGCGTTTCGTCGCTGCTTTGTTAACACTGCAAGATGGATCGGCGACATGGACATTCACATTGCATGACTTTACTATAGGAAGAATCGCCGACAACTTCGTCCAAACTACGTCTCACAGCCAAAAACATGTCGTATATCTTTTGTTATTAACTACATAATGAGAAAGAAGCCTTTAATGGGGTAGAACATGTACATGTTTGCTCACCTGGGTTTAAATTAGCCTTTTCTCCTCAACGTTGATAATAAACTAATGTCTTTCTGTATGAAACGTCAAACAGACACGGGTGCTCCTGAGTCCTGTCAAACCTCCACTAGTTTTTCCTCCATTTCGTGGGTCCAAATAAACCGAAAAAGAGCGCTTTTACCTTCTCCCCCAGCCTCCCGCTGGCCTGCAGCAGGTATACACACACGCACACACAAGTGAAAGCCGCTCTCTCATTGGCTGTAGGCGATCGCTGATGTTATTTTCAGTCAGAACACAATTCACACGGCATGATTTGAATCGCCGACAGCTCCACATATTCAGCACGCCAAATATCTCACAGGCATCGCTGACTCATCGGCGATTCTCTCAGATCGCGTCTTTGATCGTTCATACTGAGTGATTGTCACTCACGTGCACGAGCAGCGATTTGCCTGTGATTTCAGGCATTTGTCGGCGATTTCTCAAAACCTGTCGGCGAGCCAAAATCGGGGCTAAAATCACGCAGTCTGAACTAGGCATTAAAGGTGCAGGTGATTGCAACCCGGGCTCATTGTGGAAACGTAGCCCCCCGGACGTTTCTGCAGACCGCGATTTACGTCCCGGGAGGTACGTATTCGAGCGGTTTTTGTTTTCGCGGATCCGCGAGAGGCCGCTGTGCGCACTTTTTCGCGTCTCGGGCGCCTCTCGGGAGCGCGCGCCGTTCTCGCGCGAAAAGCCGCCGGATTAGCCGACTCGGCCGCCCTCCTCTTCCTCCTTCCCTAAACCCGAGCGACGGTTCGCAAAAGCTGTCCAGAAAAAAAAAGCAAAAGCCCTCGTCTTCGATTTCGACTGCGTTTTCGGATCCCGCTGCGTTCTCGCCCTTATTTTTCGGATTCCGTTTTTCGTCTTACCTGATTTCCGAAACCTGCTGTTCCCCGGACTCAATCCCGGTCGTCCTGGGCCTCTGCTCCGCTGACGCAACGCTGTGAGCTAAGCGGACAAACTGATTGCATCGGGAAAGCCCTCCACTCGAAGGCGAGCCGTCGGCCGGTGAGCGTGAAGAGGAGGGGCGGAGCAGCGCCACACCGCCCCACAGCGTTCGCTCGAAAAAAACTAAACCTCCGGCCACGTAAATTGCGGTCTCCAGAAACGTCCGCGGGGCTACGTTTCCAGGATGAGCTTGGGTTGGGTGATTGTCTTCAGAAGCATTTTTTGTTGTGCTGGTTGAAAGTCTCTTCACAGTCCAATAGTACTGATTACAGTAAATGATCTAAATGTGTTTATATGCCATCAGCCTGATCTCACGAGGAAACGTAAATATTTTACGTTTTGCCAGTTTAGTGGCTAATTCGTACGAATTTATTCGATTTTAAAAATGAGGCGTGGCACCTAACCCCACCCCTAAACGCAACCGTCATTGGTGGATGAGCAAGTCGTACTAAATTGTACAAATTAGATCGTACGAATTCATACGAATCAGCCACTAAATCAAAAAGAATTGCCGTGAGATTGTGTTGGTTTTAATGTAGGCATAAATGTAAATGTGTGTAAATGTGCTGTTTTTGATGATCCACCGCAGGTCTGATGGATGAAGATCGCTCATACAGAGGCCTCCAGAAATCTCAGATCCCAGCTGGCAGGGTGGTAAGTTTGGGGTCACCGTGACGCCCCTTTTTGTATTGTCAAACACACTGGCTTCTTGACCTCTCGTGTCACTTCCTCAGCGTCCGACTCTCTGGTTTCTCCATGGCCACACCCGCTCTGCTTTACCCCACATTGTCCCTGTCCAAATCTTTAGATCTCCTTGACAAATGCTCTAGTACATTTACTAGTCCAGAAGTGATTGAGTGGAGTTCCAGCAATAAAGGGCGTTCCCAGGCCTCGGGGTGGCCGTATTTTCGGTGAAAAGCACAGGCGCAGACGTCCCATGTGTCACAATGCAGAAACCGCTTTAGGGCAAAACTCATTCAAGGTCACTTACTGACAGATGAAACACTTCCTTCCTCGTTCTGACACTCAGATCCACTGCTGTCCTGTGGAAATGTTTGTATGTAAAACAACACAAGACCTCAGTGGACATATATGTAGTAGAGAGCTGTTGCAAACATACTTTTTTGAGTCACACTTTGCAATACGGTTTCAGTAATGTTAGTTAGTGTAGTTACTATTAATGAACAATATTAGTACAACATGTTCTAATGCATTATTAAAATGCTAATCCATGCTTAATAACATTAGTTAATGCACTGTTAGTTAACTTGAGCTAAGGATGAACAACTGTGTTTCCATTAACTGGTGTTAAAGGGGTGGTCTAGAGTAAGGCTTGGTTGTGTTTATAGGATGCAAAGCATTGTGGGCTCATGCTGCACTTGTAGAAAATCTGGTTATTTTTTCCATATATCTTACTTTGGGTTTTCATGTCCGCTGATTAGCTGTATCTGATCACTGTCAAATTTCCTAGTTCCTTCGAAAGTCCTGCCCTCAAGAGGCAGGCCCATATGTATTATATATATATATATATATATATATATATATATATATATATATATATATATATATATATATATATATATATATATATATATATATATATATATATATATATTAGCCCCCCTTTCAATTTTTGATTTCTTTTTTTAATATTTCACAAATTACTTCTAACAGAGCAAGGAAATGTTGACAGTATGTCTGATAATGTTTTTTCTGCTGAAGGAAGTCTTATTTGTTTCATTTTGGCTGGAATAAAAGCAGTTTTTAATTTTTTATGAACCATTTTAAGGTCAATATTATTAGCCCCTTTAACCAATGTTTTTCGACTGTCTACAGAACAAACCACTGTTATACAATAACTTGCCTAATTACCCTAACCTGCCTAGTTAACCTAATTAACCTAGTTAAGCCTTTAAATGTCACTTTAAGCTGTATAGAAGTGTCTTGAAGAATATCTAGTCTAATATTATGTGCTGTCATCATGACAAAGATAAAATAAATCAGTTATTAGAGATGAGTTACTAAATTATCATATTATGATATCTATGATCATCTATGATATCATAGATATATCATATATATCATAATATGATAATATACACAACAGTTCTGTCTGGTTCTCGAATCTGATTGGCTGATAGTAATATCAGCACCCGTACAGCCTCTTTACCCTTTGTGTATTACTCCGCCCACATATACGGCCAGCAAAAGGCAGACACTACAGATCTAAAGTATAAAAGATGCTTGCTCAACTGTTTAACTGTCAGCTTATGATTTGAATCCAACGTGGAAGAAAGTAGTTCCTCATACAAAAGGGTTTTTGAGACTCTCCATGTTAGATTTTGTTTTTATATACACAATTATGCCGTCAAACTGTTGTATAAACGCAATATCACACGAGTAGCAGTACGATATGGCTGTATATCGGCACTGGTGAGGGGCACTAACTAACGCACGCCACCCCCCAGTGCTGATATACAGCCATATCGCACTGCTACGAGTGTGATATCTGCGCAAAGATTTTGCCTATCCCAGCTTAACTACATACTACATAACCAGCTTATTTTACTACATATAAAAGTTAATCATTGATGACAAGACGGTTCTCGCAGTAGTGGCGAAATAAGAGACTGTCTTGGGAAAATTGGGACATCTGATCACCTTTATGGGTGACTAAAACAGGGCTATTTATTATTCTGATTTGGCTACATTCTGAGTCCCAGTTTGGCACCGGCGTCTCTGTCACAAGAGCTCCTTCTTTTGTGGACCCTGAGACTTCAGCCCCACCTATCCTTTATGTCAATCCAGCCCTGATTATAAATGAATACATTATACAGCCAATGAGAAATTAATTATTAAAAAAAAGAATAAAACACACAATATCTCTAAAAAATAATAATTATTACAAGAATAAAAAATTATTTAAAAACGGTAATTGAGTTGATTAACTATTTCAAATGGTGTACATATATTTAGCAGGCAGTTTTAGATTAGTCCTTTCGTCCTCTCCCAGTATATAGTAAAGTTGTTTATTAAAGAATGAATTATTTAATGTTTCTGTCTGTGCACATGCTTTAATTTGTGATACTAAGCAAAAGTAGGCTTAAATAAAAACGTAATACAAAAACACATAGCAACAACTTTAGAAAGCGAAAGCAAAACCCAAATCCTGAATATTTTAGGAGGTATTGGCGGCATTCGAACTCGCCTACTATTCATTAGGTACTGCATTCGCTGACCGTTTTTTGAATTCGATGAATTCAGACATATATTCAGCTTGCATATACTGTTTTTAGTGTACTATATAGTATGGAAGTATAATATTTTAGATCCAGCTGTAGAATGGATGCATTTTTAGGTTGCATCCAAAAGGTGCATCTCTGTGGGTCTGCAGAACACGTGACTGTCTGAGTGTTGACAGTTCTTGTAGCCTATGAAACTGGTAAACGAGAGAAAACTTTCCACTGGTTAATCAATCGCGGTTGTTTTGGTAATGGACTGATACAAAAAAGTAAAAGCAGGGCTCGAAATTGCGACCAAAATGCGCCCGAAAATTAATCTATGCGACCTCATAATATATTTGGGCGCATTAGTGCGACTGCAGATAATGGTTGTAGTGCGACCTGTTTTGATTTCTTTGTAAAAACATGCTGAATCGCTCTTCCCTGCCGCTATATTGGTTCATATTAGCTGTCAATCCCTCAAGGTATTCCGCTGTCAGATGACAGGGAAGGAGCTTTTATGACCACGGGAAATGCAAACGGCTAAAGAGTAACAACTTAAAGCACACAGGTTTGCAAACCCCACCTAAAGTTGAGGCACAGATGAGAGCGATCATGACACGTCACGTGGTGAATAATGATCCGCCAGCTGAGATCAATAGAGTACGAGCTTCTTGGAGAAGGCGCCCGAATCTCCATGTGTTGCATTCACTGCGTGTTCAGCACAAATGTCCGCTAAAAGTCAAATCTAATACTGTACATATCATCGCCAAAGAAGCTCGCCTTTACCAAGTTTACACTGAAACTGCAGCTCATAACAAAGAGCGGTATTGCGCCGGTTTTCATCGCAAGAATCCTGCTCTGCCTGCTCATAAATTGGGTCGGCTGACTCGCCTGCTTTTCCACTGACACAGAAAAATGAAGATCATCTCAGACTAAACCTTTAAATTGACACACACTGAAACCAAAACTTTTAAAGAGTGATAGAAGTGAGACTTTACTTACTTTCTTTTGTCTATTCTTTTTTGAGGTGTATATTATTTTTATTTTATTTACTGATGACTTTGCAGCTTTCATCATTGAATTGAATGATTTATTATAATCTTTTGTTTGTTTTGTAGCAGAAATATTATTTATTAAATTGACATGCATATAAAAACAGCAGTGCAAAATAAATATTTCTTACTGCAATGCTTTATTTTACAAGGCAGTATCATATTAAGAAATGTAATTCATTGTTACTATTATTATTTTCATCATCATTAATATTCTATGGCCCAATTATTAGACATTCATTTTGGAATTATTGCACACAAATATCAATGTCTTCGCAGCATTAGTTAGATAGTTGTTTCTGGTTTTTGTCAGTCCTATTGATGTTGTTTTAAAATACAATAAATCCCTTAAAAAACAATTTGCAGCGGTGCTCATTAATTTTTGGTGGGTGCTCCTAAATTTTTTCTGGTGCTCCTAAATATTTGAAGTTGGGAGCACCGGTGCTACCAAGTAAAAAAGTTAATTTCGAGCCCTGAAAAGGATGATGATGATAATAGTAAAAACAAATTGTCACTAAATATACTTGCACAGCTGTTAATATACCTGGGCAGCCCATCCAAGTAAAGTCTAAATGTGGGAAGCACTGAATTTACACAAATGTACTATCTATCATCCAAGCATCCATCTTTCTATCATTCCTTCTAACATTATCAATCGTTCACCCCCTGTCTATCAATCAGTTCTCATTCTGTTTTTTAGAGTTTCTTCATGACTTTAAAACAGTGTCTGTGCGTCAGAGATGTGTGTTTAAGGCCACTGTCAGTATCTCTGCATACAGATACCAAGCCCTGGTGGATTCCATGGGAAACCACAATAAGTGGCCTTGTGTTTTTAGATGCGTCTGCTGAAGATAAAACTAAATCTACAAATATTCAACACCTGCAGCTTGAGAACCTCCGGACGTCACTGACAAATAAAGTCTGTGCAAAATAAAGGCAAAAATACGTTTGCGCTTATAGGAATCAGACCCCTTTTAGCTTAAAGAGAATCTAAGCTCATGAGAAAATAATGGCATCTCCAATGTGAGGTTTGAAAGTGTCATTAGTGATTTATGGGTCATAGCTGAATTTAGGAATGCATATACGCAGCTCTGTACAAGGGAAATAATATTTAATTAGATATAAGATTTTTTTGTGTGATATGAATAAAAGTTCATCATAAACAAATGAATTCTCACTCAAATAAGTGGCGGCTTGGACCCGGAAACAGTATTACATATGTCCCCAACACATCACCACTTAACAAGCTGATAGTACTGTGAGTACATCCATATATTATATCATGCTTATATAATCATGGAGGTTATCAAGATATCATATTCACAACCCCTCTATATAGCATTCATTCATTCATTTTTTTCAGCTTAGTCCCATATTTGTCAGGGGTCGCTACAGCGGAATGAACCCCCGACTATTCCAGCTTATGTTTTACACAGTTAATGCCCTTCCAGTTACAACCCAGTACTGGGAAACACCCATACAATTTTCCCAAACAATGACATAACTAGTAGCTAAACCAAGGGTCAACCAAATCTCGTTCCTGGAGCTCCGGTGTCCCTGCAGGGTTTTGCTCCAACTTGCCTCAACACACCTGCCTGGGTGTTTCAAGTATACAAGACCTTGATTAGCTTGTTCAGGTGTGTTTGATTAGGGTTGGAGCTAAAATCTGCAGGACACCGGACCTCTAGGAACAAGTTTGGTGACCACTGGGCTAAACTATGAATATGGTGCATCGTTTGGGAAATGAATGATGTAGTTTCCAGTGTTTTCCCAAACCCTTAGTTTCTCTGTCGCAGTCCCATCGTTTGAACCACGTTAGTGATGATGTAAAACCTCCCATACTGATGCTCTATTCTTTAGAGAAAATGACCAAATAAAATATAAATAGCCTGAGTTCCATGTAACAGCCATCTTTATTCTGATGAATTCCACCCCTACTCCTCCTTTCCTAGATGGGTGGCCCAGTGGTTAGCACTGTTGCTTCACAGCAAGAACGTCACTGGTTCTAGTCCTTACCAAGCCAGTTGACGTTTCTGTGCAGAGTTTACACGTTCTCCCCGTGCTCACATGGGTTTCCTCTAGGTTCCCCGGTTTCCTCCTACCGTCCAAAAACATCCAACTTAAATTCAATTCAATTCAATTCAGCTGTATTTGTATAGCGCTTTTACAATGTAGATTGTGTCAAAGCAGCTTCACATAAATGGTCATAGTAACTGGAACAGTGTGGTTCAGGTTTTAGTGTTTAAGTTCAGTTCAGTTCAGTTTAGCTCAGTTCAGTGTGATTTAATCATTACTGAGAGTTCAAACACTGAAGAGCAAATTCATAAATGAATTGACTAATCCAAATCGGCACCATAGACATGCTTCTAGTCAGTAGCTATCTCTTAAGAGCGATCACTATCTGTTCATTAGCTACTACAGCAGGGGAGTTCTCCAGATCTACCTGAGCTCAAACTCCCCTCTCGCCTTACAAACGGGAGGGAGCCCCGGTGCTCGAGGATCTTATGAGCTCAGGGCTCTCTTCCAAGACAGCATGCCAAACAAGCCTTATAATCAATCATCAGCTGAGGGTGAACAAGTTTTGAAATATATCAAAACTTAATTCATTTAAAAGTAAACTGCTTTGCTAATAGCGTTAGTGTTTAAATTTAAGGGGGATTTTCTCAGTGTTTAGATTTTTTTTGATCCCTCAAAAAGTTTTGATCTCTCAGTGCTGTGAAAAAGTATTTGCCCCCTTCTGGATTTCTTATTTTTTGCATGTTTGTCATGTTTGTTAATGTTTAAGATCATCAAACTAATTTAAATATCAGTCAAAGAGAACAAGTAAACACAAGATGCAGTTTTAAAATTATTATTTTTATTATTAAGTGAATACAAAATACAAGACTACTGTACATAGCCCTGTGTTCACCATTTTTGATAACTTGCAGTGCGTCTGTTAGAGTGCTGTGGAGAACTTTTGGCCAACTCATCTTTGCATAATGGTTATTATTCATCCAAATTGGAGAGTTTTCAAGCATAAACTGCCTTTTTTTTTATTTTTTTAGCAAAAAAGTTTGAATATTATATATTTTTTCTGACCATGCCTAAACATCATCTGCTGTGCTTTAATAAGCATTGCCGCTGGAGTCTGACCCTAAAAGGTCAAACATATGTCAAGGATAATTGGAGGTCAAATGAAGCTGACCTGATGTAATCTGCTTTGAAAAGCACCAAGCGTTTGCTGCGTTTAATGATGCTGATGAGTCCAAAGAAGCACGTCCACTATAAAGGGGTTTATTGGACCCTTAACGCTGCATAAACTGGCTTGAAAGACTCCGCAAACACACACCTCCTTAAAGACAAGACAAGACAAATCTGGCTCATTAAGAGAGGAACGCTGGACGCCAAGGACATCAATGACTGAAGTGCTTTGAAACTCGGAAAGGACGTTCAGGCATGAGGTTCAAATCTGTGCATAGAACTTTCAGTGTCCATATGGAGCTAGATTAGTCTTAAGTCAACATTTTTATTATTGAACAGTACCAATTTACAAACTTAAATGGGGAACAACAAATGCATGAACAAAATATAGACATTTGCAATCTCATTTTCAATTATACAGAAGGAAATATCCCTGTGTGAACATATCCCTGTGAAAAGTGTGTGCCCCTTCATGATTCCCTTATTTTTTTGTGCTTTTGTCACACTTTAATGTTTAAGATCATCAAACTAATTTAAATATTAGTCAAAGATAACACAAGATGCAGTTTTGAAATGCAGGTTTGTATTATTGGGTGAATACAAAATACAAAACCTTCATATCCCTGTGTGAAATTATTCACCCCCTAAATCTAATATCTGGTTTGGCCCCAGTTAGCAGTGAAAACTGCAATCAAGCATTTTTGCAGTGCGTCTGTCAGGCCCCGTTCACACTGCCAGTTAAATGTGACCCAATTCTGATCTTTTGCTCATATGTGACACAGATCGGATCTGTTCTATGAGCGTGTAAACACGAAAAAAACGCATGCATTGGGATATTCAGAGATGGGTTTCAGGCCTCCTTCATATGTGGAAATAAATCAGATATAGATCGGATATGTGACAATGCGACTGTCATGTAAACAGGCAGATCGGATTTATTGAGGCGTTCCGTTCTGTACATCATTAAGCTTGCGGCAACAATGTGGTGCTTCTCCACGGTTTAATGACGTAGGAGGAAGAGCGTGTGTGGAGGAGGAAAGAGGTCAGTCGCCACATTTTGCTCCCACCAGACCTGAGATCTCCCTCGTACCCATACATTCCTCTGAATGGTGGAGGATCATACCGTTACATAAACTGCTTGGGGGTAAATCTGGACTGAACCATTCACTGCTTATACTACGCTTCGCATATTTCGCAGAGCTAAAAACAAGACAATTTCTTCCATCGTGGCTAGTCCCAGATAGCAGGTAGTAATCGGCCCGAGTTCGGACGGAGCAGCAGCGTTTCAGAATGAAAACGGCCTCTCCAGCATTTTCAAAACGCTCTGTTTTCGGCGCTTGAGAACTCCGGCGTAGTGTGGACGGATGCCGTAACCGTAGCAAAACTTATGCATTTTCAAACTAAAACGCATTAGTGTAAACGGGGCCTTAGACACCCCTGATTTACCCTAATTAATCTAGTTTAGCCCTTAAATGTCACCCTAAGCTGAATACTAGTGTCTTGAAGAATATCTAGTCTAATATTATGTGCTGTCATCATGGCAAAGAGAAAATAAATCAGTTATTAGAAATGAGTTATGAAAACTATTATGATTAGACATGTTTGTTGGAAATTGGGGAAAATATACAGGAGGGTTTATAATTCTGACTTCATCTGTATATATTTTATGCACATGAATTTTTAGGTTTCATACCTGTGAATCTGGCTGTGTATGTGTACGCTGTGTTTTTTGCGTGCATTATAATTGAGACTAATCTAGCTCCCTCCATCCACAGTCACAGTTAAAGTACTTAAAGCAGACCACGAATCCGATTTTTGGGTAAATGCAGCGCCACCATAGTGTTCACAGCTGTGTGTTAAATCTCTCTTACGCCCCCCGTCTGTTCTGGACATTCACTTCCATGGACTCAAACCAAGCCTTTGCACTTCTAGTCCAAGACTTTGAATGACAGCTCGGCTTAATATATCCTTTAGCCTTTATCTGAAGAGTCAGAGGTCAGAGGATTAGTGTCCCAGGTCAAGTATAGCACCTGTGTGTCAATATAAAACACACAAAGGGGTCAGTCTGCAAGAAGGGAGATTTTTTTGGGGTGGAATGCACTAATGGTGGGGAGATGAAGCTTGTATGAGTGTAAGTCTGCCTCTCCTTTTAGCTTG
Organism: Danio rerio; assembly: GCF_049306965.1. Lineage (NCBI taxonomy): Eukaryota > Metazoa > Chordata > Actinopteri > Cypriniformes > Danionidae > Danio > Danio rerio. The sequence goes on along the minus strand of NC_133186.1, from coordinate 46,114,999 downwards.
CAGGAATTTCCATTAGTATGCGTTCTGGAAAAGGCGATATTGCTGATGGATTCTACAACAGATTTGGAAAACTAATCTTGAAAATGCCTCTAATTATCCTGATCAATTGATCACAATAAGCAAAACTACAAACAACTTGTGTGCAGATTAGATATTTGTGTCAATGAGCAATTGTACGGTACAGGTGCTCAGTCAATATTTTCCTTAAAGATGTAAGCAAAGACCTACTTAGCATGAACTTGTGTAGTTGTCAGAAGTTTCTAGTATTTTATAAATAACTTGATTTCTAAATTTCTAAAAGTTTATTTTTGCAACTTCTAGAGTCTTTGTGGTATTTTATTGATATTTTTTCTTCTGTTTGGGAATGGAAACTATCATCACTGGCTCATTGTAAATATGTACCCCCGTATACGTTTCTGGAGAGCTCAACTTTTATCGCTAGAGCTACATTTGGCTGCAATTCCTCTTTAAAATGAGGGTTACTGGGCGGTATGATGCCGTCGACGGCTTCTGTTTCTTTTCACCCTCACCAGCTGACTGCTTACGTTCATGTGCAGGGCTCGAAATTGCGTTCATTTTGGTCACTTACCAGAAGTGAACCAGACCAGAGTTTGCGTGAACCATACCCCAGACCACCTCTTTCAGGCAGACTCGGGTACGGTTCGTGGGTGTTCAGAAGACACGTTCACAATAGCTAAATGTACCGTACTCTGACGTCAAACAAACCTGGGTGCGGACCAAAAGTGCTAGTGTGAAAGCACCCATAAAGACCTCCTTTGACCTTCAGAAAACTAACATGAACTTTAGTATTTTTTCATATATATTTAGTATTTTTAAATCTATATCTTTCTGACTAAATCACCTTTCTTTTAGTTTTTGAACTACAGCAAGATGCTGCCGCTTGATTGGCTGATTAGATATTTGATATAATAAACAGGTGTACCTAATAAAGTGGCCGGTCAATATGTTTCTATTTATAGGAGCCATGTTACTTTTCTTTTAATGCTAATGTTTATTTGTTTACCAATTAGTTTGGGTTTCACAGTGACGTGTTATGTTTGGTCAAGTGGGCATACCTGGCATCTGCTAGAGAAAATAAAGCGTGTGAGTGTGCACGCAGGTGTTAGGAAAAGAGAATGAGAGTGGGGTTGCCGTAACATGCAACAGCCCTATATCTCTACACACCACCCTACAACGCAATAATTAGCCTTATGCGCATTGAGTATACATCCCACAGTTTGCTGTTTGTTATGTCATGTTTCAAGTTTATATAAAGTTTTGCTACTAACATCTTGGGATCAGCGTGTCACCAGCGCATCACGAATCAGAGGACCCTCACTGCCTCTATAGTGACTTAAGGAGGAATCAGGAAGTCGCAATACTATTGAACTGAATTGAATTAAAAACTTTGATCATGTGTTATTGCAAATAAATTCCTCATAAGCTTTTTGTTTCAATATAGGCTAAAATTGTTTGTGGAAATGCAACAAAATCAGCTTTCTTTTAGTTTCTGAACTTCAGCAAGTTGCTGCCGTTTGATTGGCTGATTGAATATTTGCATTAATAGACAGGTAATAGACATCCACTTAAGATCATACTGCTCGGGATTTCTCTGATCTTTTAATGTAATTTCATGAAAAAAATAGCTTTTTTTGTAAAGATTTGTACATTTAGTACTAAAACAATCAAATACTTTATAAAAACTTTATGCATTACGATTTATTTCGTTATTTTCAATGAATCATATTTACTAACACAGAATTATTGCTGTTTAACAGTTTTTATTGACTATAATATTTGACATATTGGCATATTAATTATATTTTGAACAAATATTTCATAACAATAAAAGGAACTATACTGGGCAATTTAGAAATAAAAAATATAATGCTGAAGATCCTGAATTTATCATGTGAATAAAAGATCAAACACATGTTTTACATATCTGTAGGTTGTAGTCAGGCCTGTGCATGTAGCTTTTTGCATAGAATAAATAAGTTAACAGAATTAATGTTTATCCACTAAATAAAATATCCACAATACCCTGGAAAAAAACGCTAAAATAATGAGCTGCTAAAGCAAAAAAATAATAATAATAATAATAAAATAATAAATAAATATATATATATATATATATATATATATATATATATATATATATATATATATATATATATATATATATATATATATATATATATATATATATGTAGTTTACAGTCAGATATTGATATTATTTATTCCTTTTGCTAAAATAAATATATTTATTTTAGCAAAAGAAAATATATTTAAAAAATATTCAATAAAAAAAATTCCCAAAAAATGTAAAAAATCTATATATTTTGGACAGAATTCAGTGTAAAATGTAAGACGTTATTTATAACGATAGACAGGCCTAAGGAATTATTTTTAGAGTGTATGAACATGAATGGCAGCTGTTCTTTTTGATCCATCGGCCGTACAGTACATGATAATCGCTATGAGTGTGTGTCATGGAGGGAACCGGATTTTTACCTACCTAGTGAAACTAAAACCTGTAGTAGTAATCTGTACTTTTTACTTTGCATGCGTATCTGTACATGTAATTGAGTAAAGGATGTGTGTACTTTCGCCATCTCTGAAAATGAAACACTTGAAATGATATGAAACTCCAGAGGAAATGTGGACAGCGCTGTGACACGATGACATTAATGGAATTACATGCTATAACATGTAAAACGCGATCATGAAAGGAACATTTATAAAGCAACTCATGTAAAACACCTCAATCTTATTATTGTCTTAATTAGATTAAAGCAAATAATTCCATTACTGATATCCATGTAAACGTAGTCAATGTTGTCTTTAAAAGATTTCCTTTGATCCTTCTTTGACCTCCAGGAAACTAGCATGAACTTTTGTAGTTTTCAGAAATGGTTTTACCTTGACTATTGAAGACTTTGTTTGAAGTTGAACTCTTAATCCATATGGGCATTAATACACAGGTGTACCTAATAAAGTGGCCGGTCAATGTTGTCTTTAAAAGATGTAAACCAAGACCTCCTATGACCTCCAGAAAACTAGCATGAACCTCGCGAGTCAGACTGGGCTTGCCTTTGTGTGCGCGCCTTAACTTAAAGAAACTTTCCCACCCTTTGTTTGGACACTCACAATTACGGTGGGCATAGAAAATGGCGAATGTATTCGATGCCTTAACGCATTCAGAGCCCTGAGAGGGTGTCTCTGAGGGGAAAGGGCTATCAGATACGGGGAAAGTGAAAGCCTTTCAGTGTCTGTGTGAGCGAGGCACTCTGGAGGCTGAATGGATATGGCTTTTAAAGGCCTAGATTACAGTAAAGCTGGCCTACGTGTTGGTTTTATCGGTCTGTGTCTCCTCAATCGCTGGCATCTGTTCTCGCTCGCCCTGTGAGGCCTTCCCTGCTCCGGCTTGTCGGTCAGTCAATGGGCTTTGTCCCGGAATTTAAACAAGCGCCTCGGATCTCCTTTTCTTCTGTCTTTTAGAGTGAGAATTCAGAGGTAGAAAGCGTGCATGGATCAACATGCATGGATGAAAAACCCTTCAGAAGAGATTGACTTCAGTGTGTGATGTGAATTTAAAACAACAGGAGCTAAGGGTTTACACTGTTAAAAGCAATTAGTTGACTTTATCAAAAAAGAAAGGATTGCCTTAATATTATTAGGGACCGAGCACCGGAACGATGCGTAGGCCCTATTGGAATTGCTCTTCTTCTTCTTCTTTTTCTCCTTCTTCGAAATTCATCTTCTTTTTCGGAATTCTTCTTCTTCTTCGGAATTCTTCTTTGGACTTCTAATTCTTCGGAATTCTTCTTTTTCGGAATTCTTCTTCTTCGGAATTCTTCTTCTTTTTCGGAATTCTTTTTCGGAATTCTTCTTCTTTTTCGGAATTCTTCTTCGGACTTCTACTTCTTCAGAATTCTTCTTCGGAATTCTTCTTCGGAATTCTTCTTCTTTTTCGGAATTTTTCTTTTTCTTCGGAATTCTTCTTTTTCGGAATTCTTCTTCTTCGGAATTCTTCTTCTTCTTCGGAATTCTTCTTTTTCGGAATTCTTCTTCTTCGGAATTCTTCTTCTTCGGAATTCTTCTTTTTCGGAATTCTTCTTCGGAATTCTTCTTCTTCTTCGGAATTCTTCTTCTTCGGAATTCTTCTTTTTCGGAATTCTTCTTCGGAATTCTTCTTTTTCGGAATTCTTCTTCGGAACTCTTCTTCTTCGGAATTCTTCTTCTTCTCCGGAATGAATCGCGGTTTTGAAAGTCTAAACATGCCTAAAATCTCACGAAACTTTGCACACGCCTCAGAAGTGTCGAAAATTTACGGGTTTAATGGGTTTAGGAAGTGGGCTTTGCACATTTGACTGACTGGCCCCCGAGCTATGAATCACGCACGCATACGAAAATTGGCTCACACCTCAAACACGCCAAAACTTACAAAAAAGTCTCTTGGAGTGGAATCTCAAACAGAAAGTCGGATCTTTTTAATTTCCTGCAGCGAAAAATTGGCGTTTTTGCCATTTCCAGGCGTTGTATTTTAACAAACTCCTCCTAGGGATTTTATCAGATCGACATTTGGATGATTATTTCAGCTGAACTCAGATTAGATGATCTGAATTTAAATGTGGACGTTTAGCGTTTAGACGTTAGGCGTCTGAACAACTTTTATGAAACAGCCCCTGAAGTCTTTGCATTTTGGGATCTACAGTAAACAGAAGCTTAAGATTCACTAAGATTGTACTAAATACACTTTTCAACAGCTCAATCACATTTAATTTGAATATGTAGTACATAAACATCCAAAGCTTTAAACTGTTTTATTTTCCGAACTAAACCCGCTCATCATGACTGTGTTTTTGCTGAAGGGAGGGTTTGAGGATCTGTAAGTAGCGCACGAGAGAAAAGCATGATTTTGAAAAGGGAGAAAGAGTCGTTCTGTGAGTCGTAAGCTTTGTTCTGTTAGGAAAAAAGGGGGTCCAATGTTCTCCGAGCTCTCCCGAAACAATCAAAAGAGGAGCAAAGCAAACGGGGCCTCCTTCTGCGTCTGCGTTTCTACCCCAGAATAATGCCGGCCTTTGTAAATATCGGCACCACATACAGAATCTTTACCAAACCTATGAGCTTGTAATTGACTAGTTGTGGGGATCCCTCGGGAGATGGGCAATTCCTGGAGGATGAATTAAATTACCGCTTAATTGATTCCTGTATTGATGTTTTTGTTCGGCGGGTGAAAGCCGAGGTGCAGTGAGATGTCAACAGTTGTAGACTTTGCTTCTGGAGCCTTTCTCACAATAAAGACAAGCTATAGATGGAGACGAGCGCTTACAGAGGGTTAATGTATATGGTTTGTGCTGTGAAACGGATACAAGCAGACCTTATGTTAGCCAAAACAAAGTCACCTTTAAGTTACCAGACACTAGATTTAGACTTTATAATGAGATTTAGACAGCGCACACACAGAAACAGAAATTCCGTCTCGTTCTCCTGCTTGTTTCAGACCTGTTTGTTTTTTCTGTTGAACACGTCATCAAATGTGATGTTGGAAATGTTGGAAACCTGTAACTATTGACTTCCATAGTGTTTGATTTTGCTACTATGGAAGTCAATGGTTACCAGTTTTAAGCTTTCTTCAAAAAAATCTTAATTTGTGTTTAACACATATTAAAACTACCTGAGGGACAGCAAGCCATGGGTAGAGGTTCATTTTTGCGTGAACTATCCCTTTAAGTTAGACTTTAATGATATTCTCATTATAAGGACAGTATTTAAAGGGACAGTACATGCACAAAAAGGAAAAATCTGCCTTGTCCTGTTTCAAACCTGTTCATTTATTCCGTTGAACACAAAATCAGATATTTAGAAAAATGTTGGAAACCTTTGAGTTTCTTTCTTCTGTTGAACTTAAATGAAGTTATTCTAAAGAAAGCTGAAAACCTGTAACCATTGACTTTCATAGTAGCAAAAATAAATTCTGTGGAAGTCAATGGTTACAGGTTTTCAGCTTTTTTCAGAATATCTTAATTTTGGTTTCAAGAGGAGAAACTCATGAAGGTTTAAATTCATTTGAGAGACGATAAACCATGGGTAGAGTTTAATGTTTGGCTGAGCTATCCCTCTAAGTTACTAGACACTTGATTGATTATAAGCACAGTACTTAAAGGGACAGGACACACACAAAACAAAAAATCTGTCTCGTCCTTTTCTTGTTTCAAACCTGTTGATTTATTCTGTTGAACACAAAATCGGAACTTGTATCCAAGATCTTGTCCTTTTGGTCATGACTCAAAGCTCATGAGCATAGGTGAGAGTAGGAACGTAGATTGACCAGTAAATCGAGAGCTTTGCCTTTTAGTTCAGCTCCTTTACCACAATGGGCTGATACATCACCACATTACTTCTGCCACTGCACCAATCCGCCTGTCAATCTCACGCTCCATCCTTCACTCACTCATTGTAGATGTGTTTAGGAAGCAACTTGTAAAATGTAATAAAATTTAATTTGGCAAATTGAACAAAATTATTCAGAAAAAATGTGCTAATTTCGCTGAACAAGATTCAAAAGTCCTGTAAATGATTTAAACTTTCCATCAATAATGTCAAGAGTGCTTTTAATTTAATGGTTCTGGCTGCACTGTGATGTAAATTAAATATACAAAGCGCTCAGCATATATATAAGTACACCCCTTACAAATCTCTCTTTTAAATTCATATTTTGAATAGGAAGCTCTACAATATTATATTTGTGCATATACAGTTGGTTTCCCAGAGATGGGTTGCGGCTGGAAGGGCATCCACTGCGTAAAAACTTGCTGGATAAGTTGGCGGTTCATTCCGCTGTGGCGACCTCGGATTAATAAAGGGACTAAGCCGACAAGAAACTAAATGAATGAATATACAGTTGGAGTCAGAATTATTTGCCCCCCTTTGAATTATTCTTTCTTCTTTATAGATTTCCCAGATGATGTTGAACAGAGCAAGGAAATTTTTACAGTATGTCTGATAATATTTTTTCTTCTGGAGAAAGTCTTATTTGTTTTATTTCGGCTAGAATAAAAGCAGTTATTAATTTTTTAAACACCATTTTAAGGTCAATATTATCAGCCCCTTTAAGCTATTTTTTTTTTCAATAGTCTACAGAACAAACCATCATTATACAATAATTATGACTTCAACTGTACATTAGATTCGTCAGTACTGAAGCCAAATCTGAAGCTTATCTAACAAAATAACTTACGATAACGGCCCACAAACTATTACAGCCAAATGTATATGTTATAGAAAAACCTTAAATGCAAATTTAAAAATAGGGAAAATTAAGAAAAGCAAAAAAATGTAAAATTTTTGTTAACATTTTGTACTTTGTAATGTTTTTGCAATGTTTTTTTTTTTAATTTAATTGTTTTATCTTTCAATTTTTAAATATATTTGGTAACTAAAATCTTATTTTAATAAATATATCTGTTTAATCAATCAGTTTTGTTTAAATGCACCAAAATTCATTGCCTAAATTTACTGAGAAATGGAGGAAAATATTCATTTTTAAAATGGGCTGTACTCAATTATGCTGAGCACTGTATTCAATTCAACTGTTTATTGTCGTGTGCACAATAAGAAAACACGTTTCCCTGTACAATGAATTTCTTACTTAGCCATGAACAGTGAAGTCATACTTACAACATAAATGACATACACATAGATACACATATATACACTGAAAAAAATTATTCAAAGATGATTCCTTAGATTTACTCAATTTTTTTATGTTAAGAGGTTCTAAACAATTTATTTGTGTTGAATTTAAACAAACAAATTAAGTTGAACATTATTAAACTTAATTTGTTTGTTTAAATTCAACACTTTTTTCAGTGTATACACAGAAGTGACAGAAGTACAATTATGAAATGTAAATATATAAATATCTCTGAAAGTAAACAATATATAAAACTGATTGTGGAGTAATGAAAACAGATGTAAACAGTGTTCTTAAATTGTGCTTATTATGCAATTGGCTAATTTAAAAAGGAGGCAGAGCTGATTGATTAGCCCCACCCCTTTCTTTATGTTTTATTGAAAAACACATCGGCTAATTGATCAACATTGTCTTTCATTATAAATAACTTCGATACACTGCAGTTGTTTATTCGATGATTTGCTTGTTGACCATCTTGAGCGTGTTCGTGTGGCTTTCTCATGATCTAGCATGTGTGTTGTTGGAACTGTATTTTGACAGACAGACTTTTATCACCAGCGTTCTCTTTCTCACACTTCCCACGTCATTTCTCACCCCGTCTACAAGCGTGCGAGTGTCTATCTTTGTTTTTCTTGCTTTCTGTCTGCATTCATTTGTTGGGTTTGTTTAGGAGAAGCTTGGCTTGTTTTGACTGTCTCATTACGGCCACCGAGAGTCGTGACTTTTCTGTCAATTCAAACCAAGACAGAAAACCAGGATTCCTGTTTCTTTGCCTTGAGAAAAACAGCGTAGATAAACTTGATTATTGACCGGCGGCAAAGATTTTTCCTGTAAAGCTTTAAACCGTATATATTAGCTTTAAATACACACTCACTTTCTCTCCCATTCTGAGCGTTCTAAGTGACATTTTCATCTTCATCTACTATTTATTTCCATATATATGCAGTGTTTGTAGTCATTCTGGGGCACCACAGTTGCTCAGTGGTTAGCCCTGTGGCCTCACAGCAAGAAAGTCACTGGTTCGACCCCGGCTGGGTCCGCTGCATTTCTGTGTGTAGCATGTTCTCCCCGTGTTGGCGTGGGTTTCCTCCAGGTGCTCCGGTTTCCCCCAGTCCAAACATACACTACATGTTAATTAAATAATCTACATTGTGTGTGAATATGAGAGTGTATGGGAGATTTCCAGTACTGGTTGGATAAGTTGGCAGTTCATTCTGCTGTGGTAAGTCGCGCACCCTTCTCAGATCCCTCCTTGCTCTTCAGACACGTCGTGCGCACTCTGTCAGACAGACCCCGAAAGCCTATTTAAGCATACAGGTACATATTATTATACAAGCACATCTTTTCAACTCTTGGAATTACTTGTATGCAAATATATATGTTAATATATCATATATGACATTGAACATGTGTGCATTATACTGTAGCAACCCTGAATTCATGGGTTTATTTTTTATTTGTCTCCGTTTATTTCTGTTTTGAATCGCATTATGGGATCTTGATCTTTCTTCCAACAACTCTTAACCAGAAAAGTCGTAAAAAGTGACTTTTATGAACATTTGTAATAGATTAAAGTGCTATATTGTCTGAGTGTGTGTTGTATATTACGCTTCAAAAACCTTGTAATAAACTGCAGCACATTTTCTGCTATTTTACAGACTTATTTCTCTAGATATTATTATTTCTTATACATTTATGTTATTTCAAACTACTGAAATGTCAATAAAAGGCACTGTGTTAAACTGTAGTGTTGAATTTACAACATCAAACGTGGACAGAGCAGACATCAATATCCCATAATGCAAATAAACACTTGAGAATCACAAAATACTTTCCGAGAGATGGGTTGCGGCTGGAAGGGCGTCTGCTGCGTAAAAACATGCTGGAAAAGTTGGCGGTACATTCCGCTGTGGCGACCCCGGATTATTAAAGGGACTAAGCCAACAAGAAAATGAATGAATCACAAAATACAGGAACTGGTTATTACCAGATGTTTTGACAGTGTGTGTGTATATATATATATATAGTTGCGAGGCAGAGGGAAAACACACACACAGTGGCGTTGGTTACAAACAAGTCCCCGGAGGGTGCTTTATTTACAAAGTGAAATGGTGAAGATAAGGTGCTCTTCTTGGTATTGGTGCTCGGGTGCTCTAGGGAGAAGGTGAAGGATAGTGAGAGTTCGGGTGCTGGATCGTTCACGAGATGGAGTCCGCTGTGGGAGAGACAGAGAGACACAAGCGTTAGCGCAGGGAGTCATGTGTAAATGAAGCTCGTCTTCCTCGTGTGTGGGGCTGGCTTTTATGTCTCTCCGGCTGATGAGGTCCAGCTGTGAGCGATCCGGTGCTGATGAGGTGCCAGCTGGGGTGAATCTTGGACCAGGGCGACGTGGCGTCGGTAAACTCCCTACTATATATATATACACACACACACACACACACACACACACACATATATATATATATATATATATATATATATATATATATATATATATATATATATATATATATACACACACACACACACACACACACACACACACATATATATATATATATATATATATATATATATATATATATATATATATATATACACACACACACACACACACACACATATATATATATATATATATATATATATATATATATATATATATATATATATACACACACACATACATACACACATACATATAACATATATATATATATATATATATATATATATATATATATATATATATATATATATATATATATATATATATATATATATATATATATATATGCAAGTGAGCATTTCTGTAATGATCTGAACTATATGTTGCATTTGTGAAATCCGAAAATAAACTTGTACGTCATTTAGCATTTGTCATTATATATCAGATGAGTACGTGAGGTGATGCAGACCCTACAGTGTTTCTGGTTTGTCTTGTTAGAGTGAAAGCGAATGAGAAACAAATGAAAACACATTTAGATTTCTTCAAAAGCACAATGTTCATTCCCACACGAATGTGTACAAGATGTTTCCACAAGATGTCCTTTTAATATTCTTTTGGCAGCTTCTTTTGCTGTAGACGTCAATGACTCTTCTCTCCAGTGTGAAAAGGAATTGTATGGACTGCTGATCCCTGAACTGATATCTAGAGAGCTGCATGATCACAATAAAGCACTGAAGTTATTATTTACACAATAATATTTCATTGTCTATTTGGATTTTGTGATATAAAACACTTCTTTTTAAGCTAAAGACATTTTATTCCAAATATATTTATTTAAAACATCTCTTGTAACAAAGAACAGGACTGCATAATGCAACCCAGGGTCATTGTGGATACGTACCCCCATGTACATTTCTGGAGAGTATGAAATGCGTCCCAGGAGCTACGTTTTTATGCAGTTTTTGTTTTTGTGAATCCACCAGAGGGCCCGGTGTATGCTTTTTTTTTAGATCTCAAATTTTCTTTGATGAGTGCCATTCGTGCCTGCTGTTCTCGCTTAAATCCACCAGAGGGCACTGTTGACTAACTGATTGACCGACCGACCGATCCTCCCCCACCCATCACCTTCCCTAAACCCAACCGACAGTGTTTTCAAAAGCAATCCAGATAAAGAAAAGCCCTCTTCTGATTTTTACCATGTTTTCAGATTTCACCACATTCTCACACAGTTATTTTCTTGTTTTGGTTTTTGTTTTACCTGCTTTCTTGAACCGTTCTTCACTGGACTCAAACCCCATCATCAGGGTGAATTTCGCTCCACCTCCCAAGTCTGACGACTTACGTGGTGAGCCACTGAGCAAACTGGTAACAGTGGAAAAGCCGTTCACATGGAGGTAAGTGGTCAGCTGGTAGCAAGAAAAGGAACGGAAGCTGGCAGCGGCATCATACCGCCCAGTAAAGTAATTTTTAAAGAAGAAATGCAGGCATACGTACCTCTGGCTACATAATTCGTGCTCTCCAGAAATGTGGACGGGGTGCATATTCACAATGAGCCTGTGTTGGCATAATTAATCAAAATAAAATAAAATTAAGTAAAACTAAGTGAAGTAATTAAAACAGCCATTATAACTAGTATTGCTATTTCAAAGTTGTAATGTAAAAAGCTATTATGTTGTTTTCGATATAATATTAATATTATATCTTAATATTTTAACAGTGAAGCGTGTAATATTTGTGCTTGTTTATTATTTTTTATTTGTTTGGTAGTGGTGAATGTTTTGTTGTTGTTATTATTGTTGAAATAATAATAATAATAATAATAATAATAATAATAATAATAATTTATTATTATTACTATATAATTTAAGTTAAATCAAATTGTAATTATTTTAATTAGAAAAATAACATTCACAAGTAACAATTACTACTAATATCACAATAATAAATTATAATATTAATATAATATATTATATTAATGAATATATAAATATATATTTATTTTGTTGTTGTTTATTATTATTATTATTATATAATTAAAATTAAATCAAATTGTAAATTCAAAAGTAATAATTACTACTAATATTACAATAATAAATGCATATAATAATAATAATAACACAATACAGTCTTATTTTAATATGTATCAATTTAAGTAAACTTAAATTAAAAGTTAAATCATTTTAATTATAACAATAAACATTAAAACAGGATGATTACAATTAATATAACAATAATAAATTCTATAATAGTAATAAATAATAAAATAATAATTTATCTTGTCATTATTATTATTATTATTATAAGTAAAGTTAAATCAATATTTAAATTAATTTAATTCATTAATTTATTTAATTAATAAATTTAAAAAAATAAACATTTAAAATTAATAATTACTTATAATATAACAATAATAAATAGAATAATATTAATAAATATTTAACAATTTTATATTTTGCTATTATTATTGGTAGTAGTCATATTAGTAGTTGTATTATCATGATTAATATTATATTAACATAAATAACTTATTACAACAATAGTAATAATACAGTAATAATAAATAACAAATGCATAGCAAACCTTGGTTTTAGCTTTAAAATAACATTTTGACAATTAATATTTGTATCAGAAAATCTCAATGCAGTGCAGAAGTGAGCTTTTATATTTATTTATTTATTTATTTATTTTATTGGTCTGCTGGTAGATTTTTTTATACTGACGTCAGGCAGAAGAACCATTTCTGCTTGGTTTGAGTTAGTTGATCACAATATGTATTGGTCTATCATCTCTGATGTTTTACGCTTGACATTTTCTCATGGATGAAATGCTTCATATCTTTAAATGTGAATTGACATGAATTCGATTGCACTGAGCGATAAGTGAGTGATTTGATTCATCCGGACAGTGTCCAGGAGTGAAATGCATTGATTTCTTTTATCTTGGCACAGAGGAACAATAGTGTGTGGACAAGAGAATCAATGCCACACATCTGAGGGATAAAAGAAGAGTCCCGTAGTGAAAGGCACATTTACTGAGTTTAGTGTACCAAATCAATGGCAGAGACCATCAAAGACATTCTTCCTGAAGCTTTAAAGGCTTTCTTTGTGACAGCAGATTCACCTGTGTTGATATGGGATGCCTTCGGCTCTGTTTTGTTGTGTGTCGTCACATCATGTGAACCACAGTGTTCAAATATTCTCCTGTCAACACCCGCTGGACTGTGACTGAGTGTGTTTTCACATTAATGTCCTCTTAAGTTTCAAAAGACGACTCAAGAATCGCTCGGATTTGTCAAGATTTCTGGATGAACTTGTGCATTTCTCATTAAATGACCTAAGCTGCTTTTGATTTTAAAGCTCTGTTGGCGCTCACTGTAAAAAAAAAATATATGTTAATGAACAGTATTTTGTGTTTTCTGTTTATTTCCGGTTGTCAATTGCATTATAGGATGTTGATCTCTGCTCTGTCCACTTCTGATGTTGACAATGAACTCTGCAGTTTAACCGAGTGACTTTTATTGACATTTTAGTAGCTTAATGATAATAATATTTAGGGAAATAAGTCTGTAAAATAAGAGAAAATGTGAGTTTATTCCAAGGTTTTTGTAGTGTACTATACAACACCAACTCAGACAATATAGCCAGGGCTTTACGTTAACTTTTTTGATCACCAGCCACTGAGATTTCCAACATTACTAGCCACTTGCCATTTTCACTAGCCACAATTTTGTTGTTTTTTATTATTATTTTTTTTTAATTGACATTTAAAAGGATCTATTGTCATTCATCTAAAATATGCACAGTAATCTGTCCTGGCTGAAGGTCCCAGATCAGCAGTTACTACACACAAATGGGGAGTTAATCTCATATTAAAGAAATGTTATTGTAAAGGAGGATAATTAAACTATATTAACAAAAATAACTGTAGGCGAAAGAAAGCAGGTAAAAACATACCACGAGTGATAATGAAAGGATGATCACGTGCCTGAGCATAAGTAAAATGAAAGCAGTGACTGCTGCTGCTGCTGCTCACAAATTTATATGTTTTTCAATTTTGAGCTCTTAAAAGCAGCAGGACTGTGGGTACACGAGCATCGTTTTTTGTCTAGTCTCCGGGACCAGGCCGTATCCTGAGCTGCTGCTGCGCTGATGGTCGTGAGGAGTGGAGAACATGAGTCTGATTCCAGCGACGCTCCAGGGACAGACGAGTCTTCGCTGAGGCCATCTTCCAGCCTCCACCGCGGTGACTGAAGCTCTGCACAAGACTTTTGGCCAGCGGAGAAATTAAAATGGTCGTGCCCAACTGAGTCTGGTTCTCTCAAGGTTTTTTTTCTTCACTCTCATCAGGTGAAGTTTTTTTCCCTCTCCGCTGTCGCCACTGGCTCGCATGGTTCAGGATTGGTAGAGCTACGCATCGATGAATTTGCTCTTCAGTGTTTGAACTCTCAGTAATGATTAAATCACACTGAACTGAGCTGAACTGAACTGAACTTAAACACTAAAAACTGAACTACACTGTTTATGTGAAGCTGCTTTGACACAATCTACATTGTAAAAGCGCTATACAAATAAAGCTGAATTGAATTGAATTTTTCAAAGAGAACCGACAGAAAAAGTGAACAGAAAAAAAGCGCAAGTGAACGGGAGCGTGCCTGCGCTTTTTAAGTCGTGGGCATCACATCACCTGTGCATGCGTGTAATCATCCTCTCATACGGTATTCACCTGCTTTGTCTCGCGCGTACACAGTCATTGTTTTCAGTCGTGCTACTTTTCGATTATAAGATCACATTTGCACGCATATTGGGCCATCCTTATTGTCGAACCCTGCTTTAGGAAAACTACAATGTAAAAATGATTTCCAAGCAAAGTGGCTAGTGGGAGCGGCTGTCCAATCCGCCAGAGCTGAAATCCACCCGCATTTGGCGGTTGTTAATGTAAAGCCCTGAAAATAGCACTTTAAACTGTTAAAAATGTTCATAAAAGTCACTTTTTCAACTCAGGCTCATTCTGAAAACGTAGTCCAGCGGACGTTTCTGGAGACCGCGGAATACATCCCGGCAGGTACGTACGGCTGCAGTTTTTATTTTTGCGAATCCGCAAGAGGCCGCTGTGTGTGCTTTTTCGCACCTCAAACGCCTCTCGCGAGTGCTGTTCGCGCCCACGCTGTTCTCGCGTGAACCCACCAGAGGCCGCTGTCCGACTGACCGAATGGTGTCTGAAGTTGAGGTGCTGGTTTTTTTTGGTGTATTGATTCATATTGATTCAGTCTTCTGTTACGATACAAATGGATTCATTTTCAGGCTCATTCTGGAAACGTAGTCCAGCGGACGTTTCTGGAGACAGCGAAATACGTCCCGGGAGGTACGTACAGTATTTGTGCAGTTTTTGTTTTCGCGAATCCGCGAGAGGCCGCTGTGTGCGCTTTTTCGTATCTCGATTGTCTCTCGCGAGTGCCATTCGCGCCCGCGCTGTTCTGGCTTCAACCCACCAGAGGCCGCTGTCTGACTGACCGAATGATTGACTGTGCGACCGGCCAATCAACTGACCCACCCACCACCTTCCCTGAAACCAACCAGTTTTACCGATTGACCCGCCAGCCCGCTCACTTCCCTAAACACGAGCAACAATTTAGAAAAGCCGTCTAGAAAAAGAAAAGCCCTCGTCTGTTTTTTTTATTACCACGTTTTCGGATTTCACCACGTTCTCACCCTGTTATGAACTCGTTCACTTTATTTTTTGGATTCTGTTTTTGTCTTACCTGGTTTCTGGAACTGCTCTTCCCTGGACTCGAACCCGGATGGCTTTGTCAACTCCTCCTCTCTGCATCTGAACTCCGTCTAGGCACACGATGAGCTGACCGGACAAACTGACTGCAGCGGGAAAGCCCTCCACAAGGAGGTAAGCGGTCAGCTGGCAAGCGCGAAAGGGAACGGCATCACACCGCCCCGTATCGTTCGCTTAAAAAAATGAAATGCAGCCATACGTACCTCCCGGGACGTATCTTGCGGTCTCCAGAAACGTCCGCTGGACTACATTTTCAGAATGAGCCTGGGTTGTTCATTTTAGTTCAATGAAAGTTTCAGTAATTGAAAGTGCATCAAATATGAAACAAACTGATTCAGTTCAGCAAGTACCAGTGTTCAAAACCACAGAACCGGTTTCCTTGCCCAGCCTAATTCAGCTTTATTTCCGTCTGTTACAGCTGAACGAATCAACCTTCGAGCAATAACATGTTCCCTCAGAGATGCTGTTGTAGTAAACACTTGTGTATTTGCAGTCAGTGTGTGTGTGTGTGTGTAGTGAGTGTGCGGTCCTGTTAGTGTATTGTGCACTATGATAACCGTGAGTTTCTGCTGGCTGTGACTTTGCTCCGCTGGCAGGCATGTCTAATCCTGAATGCACCTGATGTGTGTGTGCGCGCATGTGTGTTTGTGTGTGTGTGTGTGTGTATGTGCATGTGGGTGTCTGTTTCGGCCCACTCAGGCTGATGCAGATTGACTTGACGTGCCCGGTGCCCTGCGGCGAGACTCTGGGTCGTCTGACCCCCGGCCCACGCTCCAAATTTGGGGGAACGGCAGCCGTAACAGGCACCATGGGGAGTGTGTGTAAGGATCCTCAAGGGCCTGTCAAACTGGCCTGGCACAGATCTCTGCCATCAGCCTGACACACACACACACACACACACACACACACACTGATGATGAACTCTGTCTGCACTCCTGCACAAACGTCACTTGCTCGACAGTCAAAACACTCGCTCATTCAGCCTCAAGGAGCTCAATTCACCAAATATATAATTACCCATATAGAAATCTGATACATGGAGAAATATGCAAATTACATATGCGAAATACATGTACATATTAGCATTTCATGTATTTAAAATGTCACATATGCAACATATATTTTTAAATATTGCATTGGATTAACAAATATTTTCATTCATTCATTTTCTTGTCGGCTTAGTCCCTTTATTAAACCGGGGTCGCCACAGTGGAATGAACCGCCAACTTATCCAGCAAGTTTTTACGCAGCGGATGCCCTTCTAGCCGCAACCCATCTCTGGGAAACATCCACACACACACTCATACACTACAGACAATTTAGTCTAACCAATTCACCTGTACCGCATGTGTTTGGACTGTGGGGGAAACCGGAGCACCTGGAGGAAACCCACGCGAACGCAGGGAGAACATGCAAACTCCACACAGAAACGCCAACTGAGCCGAGGTTCGAACCACCGACCCAGCGACCTTCTTGCTGTGAGGCGACAGCACTACCTACTGCACCACTGCCTCGCCCCTTTTATAAATATATGTTATGATTAAATATATTGGATATAATTATGCATGCGGTATGTGCCTATATGACCATATATAAACACATACATAAGATTATAGTGAATATATTTTAACATGCATTGTACATAAGTATTTGTTATTACAATAAATATGGATATGGATTTTAAAAAAATTTATGGCATTTATGTACATATACTCTATATATGTGAAATCTAAATTATTCATATTAATGTAATTTGCATATTTTGATGATTTATTTATGGTAATGATAATTATGGTAACAAAATAAAAGTTTGTTTTGAAATAATATATGTGTGTGTACTGTGTATATTTATTATGTAAAAGTCATACACACGCATACATAAAAACTATACAAATACATTTTTTACATGGATATTTAAATGTATGTATTTAATTCGTATCATAAACAAATCTCAGATTAAAATGTATTTAAAATCTCAGAGAAACCTTTTTTGTTTAGGATGGCTTTTAATGATTTTCTGGTGTAATATTATGTTGACTGTTATTTTACTGCTTGTATTTTTATGATGTGCTTGCCATATGCTGTAAGGTGTCCTTAATGTGCCTATAAATAAAAGATGTTATTATTATTATTATTGAAATATACATGTATATTTTATATATAAATATAAATAAACATTTTCTAAAGTATATGCATTTGTGTATTTATATATATATATATATATATATATATATATATATATATACATAATAATTAAATAACACACACACATATGTTATGTCAAAGAAAACTTATAGATGCAAATAAATTACATTAAATCTTTCGTTTTTATGAAAGTTTTCAAAGTAATGTTCTTTTTCTCAGTGAATCCTGAGAAATAAATTGCATAATGGATTAGATATATATACCCAGTGCACAATATACATATATATACACACAAACTCTCACCGGCCTCTTTATTAGGTACACCTTACTAGTTCCGAGTTGGACCCCTTTCACCTTCAAAACTGCCTTAATCCTTCATGGCAGAGGTTCATCAAGGTACTGTAAATATTCCTCAGAGATTTTGCTCCATATTGACATGATAGCATCACACAGTTGTTGCAGATTTGTCGGAATGGAGACTGTTTCCTGTTCTTAGCTGACAGGAGCGGCACCCGGTGTGCTCTTCTGCTGCTGTAGCCCATCCGCCTCAAGGTTGGACGTGTTGTGTGTTCAGAGATGCTCTTCTGCAGAGCTCGGTTGTATCGAGTGCTTATTTGAGTTACTGTTGCTTTTCTATCAGCTGGAACCAGTCTGGCCATTCTCCTCTGACCTCTGTCATCAACAAGGCATTTGCGCCCACAGAACTGCCGCTCACTGGATATTTCCTCTTTTTTAGATCATTCTCTGTAACCCTAGAGATGGTTGTGCGTGAAAATCCCAGTAGATCAGCAGTTTCTGAAATACTCAGAGCAGCCCGTCTGGCAGCAACAACCATGCCACGTTCAAAGTCCCTTAAAATCCCTTTCTTCCCCATTCTGATGCTCGCTTTGAACTGCAGCAGATCGTCTTGACCATGTCTACATGCCTAAATGCCTTTCAAGCAGTTGGACAAGTGTACCTAATAAAGTGGCCGGTGAATATATATATATATATATTTCGTAAAGTCTAAGTTAAAATTTTAATAATATATTAATAATATTAATATATGAAAGACTTTTTTTGTATGTATTTTGCTCATTTTTGTTGTTGCTTTGAGACACTACTGAATTCGCAGTGAAAATTGGGTCTTGTTTTGTTGCTCAGTGATCTGCCTGTGCTCTGCTGGATGATGTTTCTGCACTTTCACACATTGAGTTGATGAAGTGAATGAGGATTTTTTGGGCTTCTCCTCTCAATGGGTGTTATTGATTTTAGCCCACGGCGCTCTCCTGACCCCATACACTGCATTTAAAAAAAAATCCCTTTAATCCAGAAGATAATGTGTCTGAATTAGAAACTGATGTTGCTGTGTGTCATCAGACACGTAATAATAATCCTCGGTTATGTGTACGATCGCACAGGAAGAGCTGGAATGTCCTCACACGCTAAAGCCTTTCCAAGAAACACACTCTGACTGTGAAATGTTGAGGATTATGAGGAGACATGCTGGTTTTTTTTTTTTTTGGGTGAAGGCTTCATTTTGAAGTTTTGCTGCTCTCCTGAGCCTCGGGTCTCTAATAACCCAAATTGAGTTGACTTGGTGGGACGGGACGAGTCGCTCCCTGAGGCGGCGAGGTAAAAGATTGAAGGAGTTCAGTGAAGTCAAGCAGAAACCACTGTGAACATGAACCTAATGCCTTTCTGCTCACATGATCTACAATACAGTTTACCAGTACGCTTGACATTATTTTTTGGAGCAATGGTGTTTTATTTTGATGTGTGCTGTTGACATTTGCATTAAAGAATGAAATGTGAAGGGAAATAAGTTGTTGTTCAACACATCTCTAATCATAATAGTTTTAATAACTCTAATAAAATAACTAATAACTGATTTATTTTCTCTTTGCCATGATGACAGCACTTAATATTAGACTAGATATTCTTCAAGACACTAGTATTCAGCTTAAAGTGACTTTTAAATGCTTAACTATGGTAATTAGGGTAAAGTTAGGGTAATTAGGCAAGTCATTGTATAACAGTGGTTTGTTCTGGAGACAATCCAACACTAATATAGCTTAAGGGGCTAATAATATTGACCTTAAATTGGCATTAAAACAATTAAATCTGCTTTTATTCTAGCCCAAATAACACTTTCTCCAGAAGAAAATACATCAGAGGAAATACTGCGAAAAATTCCTGAATCTGTTCAACATCATTTGGGAAATATCCAGAAAGAAACAATTCACAAGAGTGCGAATCATTTTGACTGTATCAGGACAGTCGTCACGGTGGCGCAGTGGGTAGCAAGATCGCACCGCAGCAAGAAGGTTGCTGGTTTGAGCCTCTGCTGGGTGAGTTGGCGTTTCTGTGTGGAGTTTGCCTGTTCTCCTTGTGTTGGCGTGGGGATGCTCCGGTTAATCCCCACAGTCCAAACACATACGCTATAGGGGAATTGAATAAGCTAAATTGTCTGTAGTGTATATGTGTGAATGTGAGTGTGTATTGGTGATTCCCAGTGTTAGCTTGTGTATGGTAGTTCATCCGCTGTGTAAAACATATACTGAATGAGTTGGCGGTTCATTCCACTGTGTCAACCCCTGTTTAATAAAGGGCTAATAAAGCCGATAATAAAATAAATGAATGTATCAGGACACAAATTTGTATAACATCATTGTTATGTGATCGGACGCTGACAAAGGAGGTGCGGATCCAAATGCAGGTTTATTAACAAGAATGGTCAGGCAAGCAACAATCAACATTCAACACAGTAGCAAACCGATGTGTACAGGCAAATCTACAGTCGTGGTCGGTGAACAGGCGGATGGTCAAAGGCAGGCAGCAGACAGGAATAAACAATAAAACAGTGTGGGTGAAACACGGCAAGACAAAGGAAACGCGTCGTAATGTTCACAGTACAGTTTATCAAGACTCAGAAAGTAAAACTGCACCAATTTTCCTGTGAGGAGTAGGGCTATAGGTGAGGGCGATTTAAAAAAACAGTTTGTACTATATAAAACAATGGAAACCTATGCAATGTC
The DNA here is from genome assembly GCF_049306965.1 of Danio rerio. Taxonomy (NCBI): domain Eukaryota; kingdom Metazoa; phylum Chordata; class Actinopteri; order Cypriniformes; family Danionidae; genus Danio; species Danio rerio. The sequence goes on along the minus strand of NC_133186.1, from coordinate 46,093,905 downwards.
CCTACAATTCACAAAAACAAAGCTGTGTTTGTGTAGCCGAATTAATTCATGAGTTCATCTTTGTGTCAAAGCAGCTGAACATAGAAGTTGTGTTAAATGTAAACAGTGTCAGTCCATTTTTCAGAGTTGAAGATCAGTTTAGTTCAGTTCAGTGTGGTTTAATTTTATGAAGTCCAAACACTAAAGATCAAATCCATCTGAGCGCAGCCAAAACGAAAAGCAAGCCAGTGGTGACAGTGGAGGAACAAACTTCACCAATTGACCAAAGTGAAGGAAAAATCCTTGAGAGAAACCAGGCTCAGTTGGGCACGACCATTTCTCCTATGGCATCTGCTCAGGATACGGCCTGGTCCAGGATTATGGGGACTCCTAGAACTCCTCTATGGTTGCCATCATCTCTTAACAGCCCTTGAATTACATCAATGATGCTGCATAATCTGTAAAAGTCTCGGGGGGAGTATCCCCAGGTGGAAATAGAGAACAAAGAAAATAATTAGCGTAGCTGCTAATTTAAGAGATATTAAATATCAATGCAGAAATAAAGTGCTGTAAAAAATAGTAGTTATATAAAGAAACTTGTAAAGCTTAGGAGAGTTTCTAACACAATGTCTGGTGCATTAAGACAGGGGGAGTGTGAATGACAATAAAGCTCAATGACTCAACTTGACCTGAGTGTTTGCAAAGAGGTAAAAACGCATCAAGTCTGGTTTTAAGCTGAAATCCGATCTCCATGATGGTCATTTGCTGTTTTGGGCCTCAATGCTAAATTAGCTGAGAGAATACATTAGCATATTAAGCAACAACTCGCACGCTAATCTGAGACACTCACGCTTAGTAAAAACACATATGAAGAATGAACACCATGAGACTGAAACATGACGCTTCTTACTGTTATTATAGTGCGGGTGAATAGATTACATTGAAATAAATAAATAAATAAAGCTGGCAAAAGGGTTTTAAAAGGAATAAACTGAACCAACAAGCTGTGTATTGTCAGATGAAACAATAAAAAGAGAAACAATAAGCTGAATAAAATATACAACACATACAGAAACGTTAATTAGAGAAAAGTGTAAATTAGGTGAAGTTTAAATATAATAATTATAACAAATGACACCCCTCCAGATCTCTCTTTTAAATGATTATTTTTTAAAGGATGCTTTACAATAATATATTTGTGCATACAGTACATTAAATAAATAAATAATAAATAAAAGTATGTGAGCTGTCACTGGGGTGGTACCTTTTCAAAAGGTACACATTTGTACCTAAAGGGTCCAAATTGGTGACTTTATTTCTAAATTATATATTAGTATCTAAAAAATTTAAAAGAAACACTTATGTAATGTTTAGATAATAATATGTACCCTTGAGATATTAATATGGACCCTTTAGGTACAAATGCTTACCTTTTGAAAAGGTACCACCCCAGTGACAGCTCATGTACCTTTATTTCTGAGAGTGTAGATTAGTCCAAAGACAAAACTGCAACTAAACTAACAAGAAACTCTTAACTTATTTAATCCAAATTAATATGTTGGGGGAAATATTAAACACAATTTTAACAAAGAGTGAAAAAACAAAAAAATGAATTAAATTTAGTTGAAATTTTGAATTTAAGTGCATTATCTTTTTGATTTGATTTATTTTTTTATTTTCGAACAAAAATATCATGCATAAAATATCATTAACAAAAAAACATTTCAACATGGTCGAAAATGGAGCACAAACTTATTTTTTTCCCACCCCATTACCTCATACATCATTCGTCTATTACTTAAACTTATTTCTTCTTTTACTTATCTCTTCTTTTACATGAGACATATCTGATCCTTTTGGCATCTTTGACAATTATGTTTGATTCCATTTGTACCTTTACATTTTGTAACATAGACCCCCCCAAAAAATACACAGTACTGCAAATAGGCATTAATTAAAATGTCATCATACCTCTCTCATTTTACCCTTTTTCAATCTCCTTCATCATTATATTCCTTTAATAATATATATTTATACAACTTTTTAAATTAATTATTATCCTGACATTGTCTGAATCTAGATTGTTCCATAGTTTTACACCACAGACATACACAAACTTTTTAAAGTTGTTCTTGTTTTCAACCTCCTAAAATTGAGTTCTTCTCTCAGATTATTTCCCCCTTGTCTTTCATCTAATAAAACCTTCGCAAGTAATTTATTCCTAGCTTTAAACATGAACTGTGCTGTTTGAAATGTAACCAAATCATTGAACTTAAGTATCTTCAATTTAAAAAATAAAGGATTTGTCTGCTCCAAATACCCCACATGTTCTATCAGTCTAATTACTTTTTCTGCATTGTACATAAGGATCGCAAATTGGATTTATATGTATTCCCCCAAATTTCAACACAATAACTCATACACTGAAAAAATTATTCCAAGATGATTCCTTGGATTTACTCAATTTTTTTTTACCTTATTTGGTTGTAAACTATTTATTTGGGCTTAATTTAAACAAACAAATTAAGTTGAACATTATTAAATTTAATTTGTTCGTTTAAATTCAACACAAATTGCAATAGTTCTGCATGCAACAATTTTTCAGTGTATATGGCATCAGAAGTGTGTTATATAATATATACACTGATTTATTGTCCAGGATAAATCCTGCATTATACACTATTGCTACAGTTTTGACTCATTTTGATATCACATTGTTTATTTGCAGTTTCCAACTCATTTTATGATCCAATACAACACTACTTAATTGCATCTACTCTTTCTATAACTTAATTATCAATGAATAAATCTATATTATTACATCTTTTTAATTACCCAAATAACATAACCTTTGTTTTACTCATATTGTTTACGCCAAACCACAATTTCAATTTAGTAATTTCTGTTTTGATCAACTCCATGAGTTTTGGTAAATTATCCCCAAAACAAAAGATACTTGTGTCGTCTGCAAATAAAATAAACAACTCTGATATCTTGCACATATCATTAATGTAAACTATAAGCAATCTTAGACCTAAAAGGGATCCTTGTGGTATGTAAATATAGCTAAAGATGTTTCGGTGACCAAACTCTTAGATAATTGAATATAACTGTTTCATGAAACTGTTTTGTTTAAATGCAGCAAAATACATTGTCTACATTCACTGAAAATGTGTTAAATAATGTCATTCTCACGGAGGTGTTCTCATTTATGCTGAGAGTTTTCTGTTCATTTCTTTATTGCATCGTTTGTTTGTCTATAAAGGCCTCAAGACATGAGATTTGACTTCTGGGAGGCCAAATATTCCACTATAGATCCCCAAAATGCCTCAATATCTCAATCGCTGTACAATGAGAACACGGTTAAGCAAGTTTCCCCCACATCTCTCATTATTTAGAAACAGCGGGTATGGGAATAACTGGTTTCCAATGGGACCAGTTGCAGTGTGTGAACGTGTTGCTCGCGCCTAAAAAGCGCAAAGGGCTTCATTTCCATGAGAAGTGCACCGAAGTAAAAGCCATTTCGCATCTATTGTTTCAGCCGAGCAGCTGTCATTTGCCCAACATCACGCATTCTTCATTGCGCCATGCTAATTTTTCAGAGGGACAATTTTTCTACAATAAGCACTCCAGCATGTAACAGAAAGCCTTTTATGGGCCGAACCCCAGGGAGCGACACGGCGTGCCAAGTCAAACAATGGCTCAATGCTTCGACCGGGTTCCTTCAACGTCAATAATACGCCATGAAGTTCAGCGTCTAACCCGGCTCTCCATCCAGCACCTGGCCTCCCTCCCGCCCTGCCAATTAATCAAGATATCAATCAATATTGACAAGGTAAGGGTCCAATCACGCACAACGCATGCATGTGTGAATTATTCGCCCTCCTGTGAATTTAGTTTCCTAAATGATGTTTAACAGGGATTTTTCCCACAGTATAATATTTGTTCTTCTGGAGAAAGTCATATGTGTTTTATTTCGGCTAGAATAAAAGCAGTTTTAATTTTTTTAACCATTTCAAGGTCATATCATTAGCCCTCTTAATTACTCTACCATGCCTAATATGGTATATGCACAGCTAGTGTTTCTTCCCATACTGATAAACTTACTGTGAACGGTTAATGTGACTTTTACAATTTTTACAGCATGGATGTTGTAATGTAATGTGTAATTAAAAAATAATCAGTTAAATAGACTTTGGCATTCATTTAGTTTGATAAAAAGTCGTTTGCATGCATGCACCTGTCAGAATGAGCAGGATAGCGAAGAAACTCTATTGAAAATACTGGGGTAAAATAAAGGGTTATATTTTAAAGACATGGTGGTAAAAAAATGTAGTGTAATGTAGTGCTTCTTGTACATTCAGAGACCCACTTTACAATGTATATCAATCAGGCAGTGAAGATAGTTGATTTTTAAAGGAAACAGACCTTAAACGCGCCAATTTTGTAACTGCACACAGTTTACCTGAAGCATTTGACTCAGGTTACTGACAAATTAAAAGTCCTTCTGCATGCCAATGCATATATCCTTTAAGCCCAATTTACCCTGTAATACCCTTTAAGTCTTGCACTTCAATTTATATTTTATATTACTTGCATCCAAAATACTTTATAATAATAGTAATAGTAAAGTTTGTTTTGACATAACTTATGTGTGTGTGCTGTATATATTTATTATGTGTATATATACAGTAGATACACATGCACACATATTTTTCAGAATATATATATATATATATATATATATATATATATATATATATATATATATATATATATATATATATATATATATATATATATGTATGTATATATGTATGTATAGTGCCCAGCATAATTGAGTACAGCCCATTTTAAAAATAAATATTTTTCTCCATTTCTTAGTGAATATAATCAGTGTATTTTGGTGCATTTAAACAAAACAGATTGATTAAACAGATATATTTATTAAAATAAAATTTTAGTCACCAAATATATTTAAAAATTGAAAGCTAAAACAATTAATTTCAAGCTAAATATTGCAAAAAAGATTGCAAACTACAAAATTTCAACTAAATTTTTCCTTTTTTTTTGCTTCTCTTGATTTTTCCTCTTTTTAAATTTTTTATTTAATATTTTTCAATAATACACAGTTGAAGTCAGAATTGCTCGCCCCCCTTTGATTTTTTTTTTCTTTTTTTTATATTTCCCAAATAATGATTAACAGAGCAAAGAAATGTTTACAGTATGTCTGATAATATTTTTTCTTCTAGAGAAAGTCTTATTTGTTTTATTACAGCTAGAATAAAAGCAGTTTTTAATATTTAAAAGCCATTTTAAGGTCAAAATTATTAGTCTCTAAATGCAAATGTTTTTTTTATATTCTACATTACAAACCATTATTATACAATAACTTGCCTAATTACCCTAACCTGCCTAGTTGACCTAATTAAACTAGTTAAGCCTTTAAATGTCACTATAAGCTGAATACTAGTGTCTTGAAGAATATCTAGTCTAATATTATTTACTGTCATCATGACAAAGAGAAAATAAATCAGTTATTAAAACTACTATGACAAAAGACAAAAACAAAAGCCATAAAATAAAATAAAACGGTAAACAACTGGGTGAGAATGTGGTAAATTCAAAAAACATGGTAAAAATCAGGGGACTTTTCATTTTCTGGATTGCTTTTTAAAATGCTGGGGGGATTTGGTCAGTTGGTGCTTTTGAAAACACTGTCCGTTGAGTTTAGGGGGGGTCCACAGCAGCCTCTGGTGGATTTACGTGAGGAACAGCAGGCACGAATAGCACTTGAAAAAGTGTACACATCTGGTGGATTCGCCAAAACAAAAACTGCAAAATAATGTACCTCCTAGGACGTATTTGGCGCTCTCCAGATATGTATATAGGGGTACGTTTTCAGAATGAGCCTGTGTTGGATTTAATCTTTAATGCCCAGCACAAAATAAAATACTAATACATATATAGCTCTATTATAAAACTTAAAGTCTGAAGAAATATTTGATAATAATTACTTAAGAAGTAATATAGAATGGTAAGCAATTTGACAAAATTGTAGAAAACACTTTTGAAGCGTGCATACTATCATTCCAAACACAAACTAATAGATGAAATGCAACAAAAATGCAAGAGTTAACCCTCATGAATAAGTACAAAATGATAAATGAGTGTAAAAAACACTTTTCCACTTTTCACTGCCTACAGACCTGCTCACCTGTTCTGACATGCGCATTAAAGCATGAACAAAGAAGCCAATAACATGCATATTTCCACATGCATTCGAATGCAATGCGCAGAATGTGAAATATTCTGTATATTTGTAAACCACGAGCGCTCCGGTTTTAACAAACAGCTTCAAGAGCCCTATTTGGTAGAAGAGAGCAGCGCCTTTGGCTCCAGACTCTCACTTCAGCCTGTTTTCCAGTTTCAGCACGCCGGATTCAGGCATGAATTTACATTTGTTTAATTAAGTCAGTCTAAGTGCATCCTATGAACTATCATAAACTAATACCAGATGTCTCCAACAACAAATATGTAAGCAGTCAAGCTGATAATTATTACCCGTAAATTGCCATGGTTTTAAGCTTAAGACAGTTAAAGACAAAATGATTAGCTCTTCTGTGAACTTGTAATTATTTTCTGTATATTCACATTTTTAAATCTAATAGGTGTATTGACTAATTTCTAGTAACTAATTTCTTTTGTCTTTGACATGATGACACTAAATATTTATTTATTTTGCAATATACTAGTATAACAGCTGAATGTGCATTTTAAAAGTCTCGTGAAGTGTATTTTTTATAATATGTGTGATGTAATTTCAACTGAAACATGATGAGAGGGTGGGGCATAGTGTAGCTCCTCCCCTTTAAAGTGCTCGAGTGCATCAAGTGAAAAGCCAATGAGAAGGTGGCTGCAGGGATTTTGACACACTAGAGAGCATTTGAGTCGACCCAGGCTCATTCTGAAAATGTACCCCTGTATACATTTCTGGAGAGCACCAAATACATCCCAGGAGCTACGTTTTTTGCAGTTATCATTTTCATGAATTCACCAGAGGTCACTGTTTATGCTTTTTGAGAATTAAAATTTCTCTCACGAGTGCCAATCGCGCCTGCTGTTCTCCCGTAAGTCCACCAGACGCCGCTGTCGACTGACTGACCAACTGACTGATCCCCTGACACACCCCCTCCCCTAAACCCAACCAACAGTATTTTCAAAAGCACTGATTGACCAAGGTGAGCCACTAGAAAAACTGGTAACAGGGGGAAAGCCATCCATACAGAGGTAAGCGGTCAACTGTTAATTGCTAAAAGGAACGGCGTCATAAAGCCCTGTAACATTCGCTTTAAAGATGAAATGCAGCCATGCGTACTTCTGGCTACATAATTTGAGTTCTCCAGTAGCTGTTTTCCGGCAAGGCAACCCGGGTGCTTAAATACAATTGGCTAAAGTGGTGTTGGGCGGGTTAAAATGACCAAAACAAAGCGTTCCGGCAGAATTAAAGCAGAATATCTGACTTCAGTATTGTTTTTCAGATAAACAAGAATGTTCACTGAGCATGTTTCTGAAATATCTGCACGTTATGGTATTTTTATTCTTTAGAAGAGTCAAAAACTGACATACAGCACCTTTAAATTATAGAACTGACACTAATCTGATACTAACATCTAAAAATATATATATTTTAATTTACGGGACCTTTTAGTATGGTGGCCGGGACGTGCAAAACAACATTACAAAGTGTGAAACACTTTTACAGCGCTTGAGACAAATTTACATTCCATGTCACTTCCGGCGTGTGGTACATTCCCTTTGCGTAAGGAATCTGTAATTGTACATTTGTTTTCGGGAATTGTAAAAGTGTTTTGTGTCTTGTTCATTATTTTTCTAAAATGTCAATTTGTTCTGTCCTTAGTAAAATAGTTTTTCCTCTGTAATTGTGTCTGATGATAGGTAAAAATGTTTTTCGAAATGTAAATTTGTCTCGAGCTTTGTAAAAGTGTTTCTCACTTTGTAATGTTGTTTTGCACTTCCAGGCCAGCGTATTTAAAGCTGAACTTAGTTAATTTAGTAAACTAGCCTATTAAAAACCAATAATTTCTTAAAGGGGCTATTTCTCTAGTAATATTGACTTAAAAATGTTTTATAAAAACTACTTTTATTCCAGTTAGACTTAAAGAAAAAAGACATGTTGTCCTGAAAAATATATAATAGCACTGTAAAAAATGCAGGGTTCCACACAATTTATTCATATTGTCCCAACACAAATTGATTAAGTTAAATTAACACTTTTAACAAATTTATTGTGGATTGAACATAAAAAATAAGTTGTCCCAATGAAATCTCATGAGTTGTGTTGTTTCAGCTCATTTTAAATAAGTAATTTGTACAAGTAAAAAAAACATATTTTTTGAGTGAGTTATGAGATATGAGACATGACTATATCTAATAAATCTGACTGGAGAGCTGATACTTTTGTCCTTCAGAGATGAACATTGTGTTGCTTTAAGACTAAACATTTGAAGACGGTCCATTCATCACCTTCAGAGCTTCCCATTAGCGGCTTTTCTGCTTCTAAACAAGGGCTTTTTCTGTTCTCCAGCACATCTTCCTGGATTGATTTAAGGCGGCCATTCATCTCTGTTGGAGCAAAATATGCATGCGTTTATATGTGATCTGTATGATTACCATTACAATATGGCTTTATGTGGCGCGAGGGATGTTCGTCAGAGGGCACATGAGACGGGCACTTTTTGAGTCTGTGAGAGCCGGAGCTGGCGCTGTGTGCCTTCTCCTCATTGTTTCGGACCGGCGCTTGGTATTCCTCTCACAGACGCCTCTAAACTTTGGCCTGAGAGATGTGCTTCAGGAATCCGGCCTGTAATTCACTCACCCGTCAGCTTTCCAACTCAATTTCTTTCTCTCTCTACGCCTTTTGTCTTTGCTAATTTTCTCTCTTTCTCCTAGTTTCTCCAGCTTGTGGCCTTCCTCTGTTTCTCACTCTCCTGTTTTGTGCTGCTCACTTTTCAACATCACTTTCACAATCTGCTGTTTGTTTGTTTGTTTGTTTGGTTGTATATTTGTTTGGTTGGTTGTATATCTGTTTGTTTGTTTGTTTGGTTGTATGTTTGTTTGTTTGGTTGTATATCTGTTTGTTTGTTTGGTTGGTTGGTTGTATGTTTGTTTGTTTGGTTGTATATTTGTTTTGTTGGTTGTATATCTGTTTGTTTGTTTGATTGGTTGTATGTTTGTTTGTTTGGTTGTATTTTTGTTTTGTTGGTTGTATATCTGTTTGTTTGGTTGGTTGGTTGTAGGTTTGTTTGTTTAGTTGGTTGGTTGGTTGTATATTTGTTTGTTTGGTTGGTTGGTTTTACATTTGTTTGCTTGGCTGTATATTTCTTTGTTTGTTTGTTTGGTTGTATATTTGTTTGTTTGTTTGGTTGGTTGTATATTTATTTGTTTGTTTGGTTGGTTGTATATTTATTTGTTTTGTTGTGTATTTATTTGTTTGGTTGGTTGTATATTTCTTTGTTTAATTGGTTGGTATTTGTTTGTTTGATTTTTTTTGTGGTTGGTTGTATATTTGTTTGCTAGGTTGGTTGTATATTTGTTTGTTTGTTTGTATAATTGTTTTTTTTTGTATATAGTGTTTGTTTGGTTGCATGGTTGGTTGGTTTGTTTGTTAGGTTGTATATTTGTTTTTGTTTGTTTGTTTGTTTGGTTGGTTGGTTGGTTGGTTGGTTGTATATTTGTTTGGTTGTATGTATGTTTGATTGTTTTTTGTTTGTTTGTTTGTTTGTTTGGTTGTATATTTGTTTGTTTGTTTGCTTGGTTAGTTGTATATTTGTTTGGTTGTATGTATGTTTGATTGTTTTTTGTTTGTTTGTTTGTTTGGTTGTATATTTGTTTGTTTGTTTGCTTGGTTAGTTGTATATTTGTTTGGTTGTTTGTTTGTTTGTTTGTTTGGTTGGTTGGTTGTATATTTGTTTGGTTGTATATCTGTTTGTTTGTGTTTGTTTGTTTGTTTGGTTGGTTGTGTGTTTGTTTGTTTGTTTGGTTGGTTGTATATGTTTGTTTGTTTGTTTGGTTGGTTGTATGTTTATTTGTTTGTTTGGTTGGTTGGTTGTATGTTTTGTGTGGTGGGTTGTTTGTTTGTTTGTTTGTTTGTTTCTGTTATTATTGAATTGTACAGTAAAGTCAAATTTATTAGCCCTGTTGTGTTTAAAAAGTAGCTTTTTAATAGATTTTTTCAATGCATTTTTCAACATACAGTGTAATTACAGTGCAAAACATGTGTTGCTGCCTGTTACATAAAATGGACGCCTGCACTGCAAAAAAAGTCATGACAACAAATGCTTTTAATTATTATTTTATTTCTTACTTTAATTTTAATCAAGTTCAACTAATTTTTTTAGTTATGCAAAGTTTATTTTTTAGTCAGTTTGACTGATGTACATTGAAATGAATAGAAAACTTCAGTCAATAAGTCAACAAAATATGTAGGCAGCAATAGTTTTGTTAAACCCTGATTAACTTAGATAAAAAAAAAACTGTTATTGTTTGCATTTAATAGCGCTGCAGTATAAATAAAACAAATCTTTCAGAAATAATTGATAGTGATAACAAGAAATGTTAAACTTTTTATTTCATCCATACAATATATATATACATCGTCATATTGCACGTGCACAGCCCTGCACAGACTGTCATGTAATGTATGCAATAGAGTGATTTTATTTGGCTCTTGATCAGAAGTGTTGAGGTCTCTCACCTGTAAGTGAGTGTGTGTTCTCCGACAGGATCTCTTTCTTTTACACACGAGGAGCCGCAGCTGTTTTGTGTAATCTTCAGCTTTGACTGATAGGAAAACAGCTCCGTCAGGTGCTTCTCTTCAGCGTTCTGCTTATTTGCTGCTGTTGGTAAATTGAAACTTCATCCATATTTATGCAGCTTGACGCTTGGCTTCAGTATGATTGATGGTTGGCCGTTTCTGTGACTGGTTGCACACATTAACCAGTCAGTGTAACGTATACAAACCGATGGACAGGAAATAAGGTTCATTTCATGCAGTAAACTAAGAACATACAACTAAAATGCATTGATCAGACTGGATCAGAACGGTTTCATTCAGCAGATTTTGTTATTAGGAATATTTGCATGGTCCTTGTGACTCCTAAAAATTCAGTTTGATCAGTTTTAAGATCATGAAAGTTTTATGCCTGAATATGCAGGGTTTGTACGGGTGCTGAATATGCTTGAGTTTAGCTCTAGTGTTTTCAAGTGCTTAAATTTGAGATAAAGTGGGTGAAAATACTTAAAAATGTAGTTGTACTTGGCATTGATCTTGCCAAAGAGGTATGAATAATTAGAAGTGCAGTAGGTGAATGTCTTCAGATAGATTTTTTGTTGTGCTGGGTGAAAGTCTCTTTACATTCCAGTAGCAATGATTAAATTAAACGATCTACAGTTGAAACCAGAAGTTTACATACACTTTACACTGGAATTTTTTTATTTACACACATTTCCTTGGTATTTTTTTAGCTTTGCTTTTAAACTGTATAACTTTGGTCAAATGTTTTGGGTATCCTTTCACAAGCTTCTTACAATAGTTTGCAGGAATTCTCATTCCTCCGGACAGAATTACTGTAACTGAGTCAGTCTTGCTCACACAAGCTTTTTTAACTCTGCCCACACATTTTCTATAGGATTGAGTTCAGGGCTTTGAGATGGCCACTCCAAAACATTCACTCTGTTGTCTTTAAAGCACATTTGAACTAATTTGGCAGTGTGTTTAGGGTCATGGTCTGTTTGGAAGAGCCATTTGTGGCCAAGTTGTAATGTCCTGGCTGATGTGTTGAGATGTTGCTTCAGTATTTCTCCATCATGTTCTTTCTTCATGATGCCATCTATGCTGTGAAGTGGACCAGTCCCTCCTGCAGCAAAACAGCCCCACAACATGATGCTGCCGCCCCCATACTGCACAGTTGGGATGGTGTTCCTGGGCTTGTGCGCTTTCCCCTTTGTCCTCCAAATGTAACACTGCTCATTATGGCCAATCAGTTCAATCTTAGCTCCATCAGAGCACAGGACATGTCTCCAAACATTAGTCTTTTTCCCAGTGTAGTTTAGCTAATTGTAATCTGGCTTTGTTGTTGATTCTGGCTTGTTGATTTTCCCATGTTGTCACACAAGGAAGCAGTGTGTTTGAGCTTTTCCTTCAATACTATTCTACAGTTGTGCCTCCAATTAACTCAAATGTTGTCAATCAGCCAATCAGAAACTTCCAAAACCTTGACATCATCATCTGAGCTTTTCCAGAGGCAGAATAATCTTACTGTATGTAAACTTGACTTTCAAGAAGAGTTATAACAAATTCTCCATATATCTCTCTCATTATTCTGCTGTTAATCAGAACAGAAATCCTAATTTACCTAAACTTACCAACTGCATTTCGTTGCGTTGTACATGTGTAATGACAATAAAGTTCAATCTAATCTAATATAAGAAAGTTTAGTCACATTAACATCTGACTTTTTTTAATGGTTATGTGCCTTTTTATGCAGTGTATGTAAACTTCTGCTTTCAACTGTATTCACATAGTTAATAATAATAACATCTACATATGTCGATCTTGCTGTTTTTTTTTCAAACACAACTAATTTTGTCCTAAATGAGCATAAACAGTTAGGAAAGCAGTCGAATGCTCTCATTATAAAGTTAGATCTGTGCTTTTTTAAAGTGACACCTCTGTTATTTAATGTAATCCAACGAAAGTAATGGGGGTGTCCTTTATTTTCACATCCCAATGTTGACAGGTATGCTTTAACTATAAAATATTTCTAAATTCCAATAAAATAAAGCTTTTTGCTTTTGTGTAAAATGTAAATTCTGGAGTCTGCACACGTGTCTGTTGTGTGATCTGCGCTCAACATCATCATTGGTTTAAATCAATATTCAATGCAACATTGGGTTCAAATCTTAAATTACATTGTGATTGCACAGTTTTACCCCAATGCTCGGTTTTGTCAAAATCTGACCCAACATTAGATGAAATCAACCCAGCATTGTGTTAGACTGTTCAGTCTCAAACATCCAGACCATGACTGTGAATGCCAGCAAACAATTTCCACAGGTATTTAAGTTGAATCGTCCAATATCTGAATCTATTGTCCATCAAAATGACGTTATCTGATTCCCCTCGGATTAAGACGGTCATCGCCGCTGTTGATCTCCCGAATAATTAGATCATTTTCCGAGCGCTGAAAGCTGGCTATTTGGCAGCCGTCCATCGTGATCATTGTGAAGCGGCTTCATTCAGGCAACGGTGCCGAAGACGGACGGATTGGTTGGCTGGTCAGTTTTTTGGGTTTGAATGGCCGGTTCTACCCGCTGCGCTGGACATTAAGGCCTGATGGACAGCGTTAAGCCTCTCCAAACACTGGAGGATGAACACAGCTGCTGGGAGAGACACTGGCGCACTGTGTTCATGCTTACCAGTAAGTACACAGACTCAGCGGGAGGCTCCCAGGGGCCCCTCGGTGCATCTCTTGATTGTGTCCATCAAGCCTTGTGTCTTCTTTAAGTGTTGACACGCACATTCAGAGCGGCAGGAAAATACGTGCATGGTGTGTTTGGAAGCGAGATAGCCAGGCGACTGCTTTCTGGGCTCGCTTGCCAATGTTTGTTTATGTTGCTGTATCTGTCGGCTAATTTAGCTTGAACACAAGCTGCGAGTGCGCGTCCAGTAATGAACCCGGCGCTCGTTTGAATCTCTGCCATGCACGCTTTTATTCCGCACGTGCAATTACCAGGTCAGTCCGCCATCGGGAACTCTGACACAAACGAGGTTAAATGACTGCATGGGATTTTGGCTCCTCGTTCTGGCCCGCCACGACTAACAATTAGTTATGCAAATATATATGTATATAAGAGATGTAGAAAGCCAGTTTGTCGGCCAGAAAGCAATTAATGAGAACTCTGCTTGGACGAATCGCACTTCTGGCAGACTTGCGTGTAAAATAAGACCTTCATAATCAGAGCCAGAGCTGCGATTCGTGAACGTGCATTTGCTTAAAAGAGCTTTTGAACGTGCCTTTTAGGAAAGCCAACGTTTAGCCATTAATTCACAAATCCCTTTAAGAGGCTGAGAGTGTTTCGTATTCCCACCGCGCCGGCTTTGCTTAAACCCTGGTAATGATAGATGTTTGACTTCTTCTGCGCCGCCGCCTTCTTGACTGATGAAGTCACTCGCGCTGGAGATCAGTGTGTGGTTTACTTTGACCTCACTGTAGTTAACCTGCCGCCAGTACCGTACTGCCTTCACACTAGGCTGATTGCGATGAAAGAATTGATGGGGGAACATTTCTGTGAGGGGAAAAAAAGATCTAAAACGTACGGCCTGTCACCCTGTACACTCTCAGAAATAATCATATTAAATCTGTCACCCGGGCGGCACTTTTCTAAAGGTACACCTATGTACTTGATACTTGTGTGCTGTTGGGGATGTTTTCATCCACTCTGGGGTGAATTTGAGGCTTAACTTGGCCACAACTTGAATTTGAATTTATTTTTGTTGACAAATCTTATTTTGACACACATTGGGAAAATGCTTTGACAATTTTCAACATTTCAACAATACACTCCGGCAAATGTATTGATTGTTTGGAAAAGTGTCAGAAAGAGGATTTTCCTGATGAATCATCTGTTGATCTGCATCCCAATTATCCCAAATACTGCACAAGACCTACTGGAACCAGCATGGAGCCAAGATTTTCATAGAAATCAGTCAAGTTTGGTGAAGGAGAAATCATGGTTTGGGGTTTATTCAGTATGGGGGCGTGCGAGAGATCTGCAACATCAACAGCCTGAGATAGAGACATTTGTGCTGCCCATTACAAACCACAGGAGAGGGACAATTCTCCAGCAGGATAGCGCTCCTTCTCATACTTCAGCCTCCACATCAAAACTCCTGAAAGCAAAGAAGGTCAAGCTGCTCCAGGATTGGCCAGCCCAGTCACCAGACATGAACATTATTGAGCATGTCTGGGGTAAGATGAAGGAGGAGGCATTGAAGATGAATCCAAAGACTCTTGATGAACTCTGGGAGTCCTGCTGAAGGCTTTCTTCACCATTCCAGATGACTTTATTAATCAGTGATTTGAGTCATGTCAGAGATGTATGGATGCAGTCCTCCAAGCTCATGATGGAGTCAGTGATATTCTACACTGGACATTATTTCTGTTCAGTGATGAGACTTTAGTCTAAGCAGAGTCAGATATTACTGTCCTGATGAAATCAGTGAAAATCAAGACATGATCAGATTTTATTGTGCTCAAATAAGCGTCATCTAGAGCCCCTTGCTTCTAATCCCAAATGATCAACTAACAGTCAAGTTATTATTTGATGTTCGTAAAACTTGGATAGGCAACAAGACTTTTGTCAGGTAGTGTATTGCGATATATACATTTTTAAAGATTTTATTAATTTAGATTGACAGTGATGATCAAGTCTTTTTCTATGTGGTGCATATGCATACATTATAATAAATTATCAAGCAAGAATAAATTAGTGGAGTTTATTTATAAACTAATTTTGAGAGGATCACATGCTCATGATTGCTTGCAGACGATTCCTAAGCCACTATAAATACCCTGAGTTTCATTTAACAGCCATTCCTGTTTTGAAGAATCCCCCATCCGCCCCTACTCCTCCTCCTTTCCTAGATGGGCGGCACAGTGGTTAGCACTGTTGCTTCACAGCAAGAACGTCACTGGTTCTAGTCCTTACCAACCGAGTTGACATTTCTGTGCGGAGCCCAATGCGTACCCCCGACAGAGACTTAATAATCTCCATCCAGAATAACCTTCAAAAATAAAAAAGGCAAAATAACAAACTAAAATAACAAATAGTGTCTCGATGGAAGGATTACAAACCCAGCTGAGAACACTCCAACTACCTGAAGTCTACTCATTTACATTGGTGAACACAAACAAAATGCATTACCTTATGTGGAGTTAACTTATCCGGACGAGCGCCCAATTTTATGTTACGACCCCCTCGTTTGAGTCGCAACATAAAAGAGTTCGGACAACAAAAGCATGTATATGCAACTTATTTATTATACATAAAACAAAATAGAACAACAAATCAACAAACAAACAAATGTCTAGGGGAAAATAAAGAAAATAACTACTTTAACTACACAAATAAATAATGCTAAACAAAACTATAAGGTTGCAGAAATGAAGAGATGATCTTGATAGAGGACGGCCCGTAGCCACACCGTCTTCCAAAAGCTAGCACACAAAACACTTTTATATGGTTGGAGCCTATTAGTGAACAACCAGGCACCCAATCAGGATCTGCCACATCCATACTGAAGTCCTGGGGTCGTCACAGTACCAAGGTCCCGGTGTAAGAGAAGTGGGGGTCGGGCTTTTGCTGTTATCACCCCAAAACTCTGGAACAGGCTTGAACCCCACATCAGACACGCTCCAGCTCTATCTGTTTTTAAAAACTTCTGAAACTCCATCTTTGGGCTTTAGCATTTGAGCCCTCTTAATGTTGAGGGGTTTGCCTTATGTTTTAAGTGTTTTGTATGTGATGTGGGCGAAGCAGTGGCGCAGTAGGTAGTGCTGTCGCCTCACAGCAAGAAGACTGCTGGTTCAAGCCTCGGCTCAGTTGGCGTTTCCGTGTGGAGTTTGCATGGTCTCCCTGCATTTGCATGGGTTTCCTCTGGGTGCTCCAGTTTCCCCCACAGACATGCAGTACAGGTGAATTGGGGAGGCTAAATTGTCCGTAGTGTATGAGTGTGTGTGTGAATGTGTGTGTGGATGTTTCCCAGAGATGGGTTGCAGCTGGAAAGGGCATCCGCTGTGTAAAAAAACGTGCTGGATAAGTTGGCGGTTCATTCCGCTGTGGCGACCCCGGATTGATAAAGGGACTAAGCCGACAAGAAAATAAATGAATGAATGTGATGTGGGACTTATTTTAATTAATATTGATTGTGTTCAGCATTTGGGCAGCGTTGTGTTGTAAAAACTATATAAATAATTAACTAACTCTTACAACTAAATTTTCAGGAACTCTGACATTGATGAAAATTTGAGATGTAAGGTGACACGGTGGCTTAATGGTTAGCACTGTCGCCTCACAGCAAGAAGGTTGCTGGTTCGAGTCCCAGCTGGGTCAGTCGGTGTGTCTGTGTGGAGTTTGCATGTTCTTCCCATGTTGGCGTGGGTGTCCTCCGCCTTTCCCACCCAGTCCAAACACATGCGCTGTAGGGGAATTGGACAAAATTGGCTGTAGTGTATGAGTGTGTGTGAATGTTAGTGTGCATGGGTGTTTCCCAGTCGTGGGTTGCAGCTGGAAGGGCATCCACATATGCTGGATAAGTTGGTGGTTCATTCCACCATGGTGACTCCTGATGAATAAAGGGATAATAAGTCGAGAGAAAATGAATGAATGAGTTGAGGTGTTGAGAAGCCCTGCTTTAATACAAAAGAATGCAAGTCAATTTCCAAGTCCAGCTATTTGAAATATCCCACATTCCAAGCAATCCTATTTTATTTTAGTTTTTAGTTTGCAATTGTTTGATATCGTTATTAGTTTGGTGGTTTTTCTTGAATCCACACTTTGCGTTTGTATCGTCAGCCAAATATGATAATGTGGCGGTTGGCGGCTGTGCTTATGGCGAGATCACAGGCATACCACAAATGCTGCAGGGGATGAATAATTTTGGAGTAATCCTTTGTTTTTTTGACCCAATTTTTCCAGGCCCTAATTTTCACCAGCGCTCCGGTCTGACATTTGATCTACTGCAGGATTTACAGCTGGTTCTGCTGAACAAAAAACAAAACAAGCCGAGCGCATCCACAAAGTGAGCCGGCGTCCAGAAACACACGTCTCTTTATGGCTGTTTAATTGGCAGTGAACTAACCAGCGTTTTCCTGCTCTTCAGCGTTTGAAAAGCTTCACGCCATGCTCGATTTGAAACTTCTCAGATTGCTGTTGTTGTATAAATCCGCAATAAGTGTTTTATTATGACTGCTCATAATCCTCTCTCCGGAGCCCACAATGGTCGGGCATCTGCTCCGAATCCTCCTCATTATCTGTGCCCGGGGAGGTGTGTCTTTTTGCAGATGTACCGTGAAATTTGTTTGCACAAAACTCCGAGTCCTAAACCTTTTGGGCAGTTTCCTTTGAATATTCATGAGGCGCGCAGACCTCACCCTATTCCTGAGCCGGGCTTATTATGAATATTCAAATGATGGGAGGTGGCGCTGCTCATGAATATGCATGAGGGGAAGGGGCCGCTTTGTAGCGCAACGGAAACCGGGCGTCTGAAACGGGTTCGAGACCCTCGGCAGCAGCACCAAACCATCTGGAGCTTTTTTGGTGGCTCAATATAACATGAGCCCGAGCCTTTGTCCAGATGCCACAAGTAGCCCGTGTACCTAAACGGCTTAAAGGATCCGCTGGTGCGCGTGTAGTGTCCGTATAGTGCAAATGCAGATACTGATGATGATGGTTAATGCTTGATGTGATTGAAATGGATGGGGATGGGGATTGCCTGTTTGTTTAATACAGGGGAAATATTTGATTAAAGTTAAAATTTTAATACCGTAGATTCAGATTTATTTCAGAAGAATTATTGGTCCTGCTGAATATTTTTCCCCAACAACGAGAAGTTTTATTAACTCGTTTCTAATAACTGATTTCTTTTCTCTTTGCCATGATGACAGCACATAATATTTGACTATATATTCTTTAAGACACTAGTATTCAGCTTAAAGTGACATTTAAAGGCTTAACCAGGTTAATTAGGGTAAAGTTAGGGTAATTAGGCAAGTCATTGTATAACTGGTTTGTTCCAACACAGGCTCATTGTGGAAAAGTACCCTCGTCTATTTTTCTGGAGAGCGTGAATTATGTAGCCTGAGGTAGCCTGACTGCATTTCATCTTTGAAATCAACGGGATGACGCTGCTGACGGCTTCTGTTTCTTTTAGTGCTATCTTTGTGTGTCTGCTTTTCCGCTGTTACCAGTATGCCTAGTGGCTCGCCATGTATGTTGTTGGACTTGAGAGGCAGGGAAGAGTCGACTGCAATGACAGGGTTCAAGTCTAGTGAAAACGGTTCTAGGAAGCCGGTGAAACAAAAACAGAAGGCAAAAAAATAAAATAAGCAAGTAAATAACAGGGTGAGATTGTGGTAAAACCTGAAAACGGGGTTAAATTCAGGTGGTTGTGTGGGCTTTTTGTTCTGGGTTGCTTTTGAAAACACTATTGGTTGGGTTTAGGGAAGGCGGTGGGTGGAGGGATTGATCGGTCAGTCAATCAGTCGACAGCGGCCTCTGGTGAATGTTCACGAGAGAAATTTGAGATCTAAAAAGCATACACAGCGGCCTCTGGTGGATTCACCAAAACAATAACTGCAAAAAAATAAAATAAAAATGTAGCTCCTGGGACGTATTTCGCACTCCTCAGAAATGTATACAGGGGTGCATATCAATAATGAGCCTGGGTTGGTTTGTTCTGTAGACAATCTGAAAAAAATATATCTTGCAAATAATGGTTAATGAATTTAAAAAAATAAAACTTTTATTTTAGCCAAAATAAAACAAAGAAGACTTTCTCTAGGAGAAAAAAAAATATTTTAGGAAACACTGTGAAAATTTCCTGGCTCTGATAAACATCACTTGGAAAATATTTGACAAAGAAAAACAAAATTCACATAGGAGGGCGAATGGTTTAACTATATAACTGTATATATCGTGCAGGTTACTTAAGCTTTTTGTTCAAATTGAAAGTCTAGGTAGAGGTTAAAATGGAAACTAAATTATTTCAAATTTCACCTTTGATTAAAAGAGAAATTAAACGTCTAACATTTTACAAAATAATCTAACAATTTATTTTTAAAAATGATGACACAGAGGAAACCCACTCCAACACGGGGAGAACATGCAAACTCCACACAGTTGAGGCCACAGTGCTAACCATTGAGTCACCGTGCTGCCCTAGAATTAAAAATAAAAATTGTTTAAATTTCACATTGATTAAAATAGAATAGAAATTGCTTTTAAAAACCCATAAAAATTATGCCGTTCAAATATATTTTGATTTATCAAATTTAAAGCATTATATAAATTAAAAAATTTATATTAAATTATTACAAATAAACATGAATTATTATTGTTAATATTAATTATTTATTCAATAGCTAATTCAATATTAGCATATGCATTAAAATTAAACTTATTTTAAATACTCTTATGTACTATAAAAATTGCAAAAGTACCTATTATTTTGCATTATATGAACATAAATGTGTTATAGTAATGTGTGTATTAATATTTGTATTAACTAACAAAAGAAAATTTAATTGATAGATGACGACATTTAAGTGTAATTATTATTTTGTATTATAATAAAATTTGTGTTATAATAAAAACAGCATTATGTTGTATATGTACATAAGTAATGTGTAAATGTGTGTATATATATATAATTAATAATAATTATTCTTATTTAATATTAACATTTAAATTAATTATAAAAATATATAAATACATTTCTACTTTTGAATACATTTGACTTTTCAATATGAAATCCAAATTACAATTAGCTTAAAGTAAAGTGACTGAAATCATCAGCCTATGTAAAGATTTCACAATGTATGTGCGTTTATTAAGTAGTATTTCTCAATATTTAAATTTTTCATTGTTTTCAGAATTGCCCAAATATAAGTATCTTTGAGACAGTAATCAATAATCATCAGAAAGTTTGTTACAGTAGAAATGATTTTACATTTTGTACTCAACAGTTCTTGTATACACTAAGCAGAAACGATTCAAAATGTCATGTGCGACTTCTCACTTATAATCCACATATAAATCTATTGTTTAGTTTTAAAGATTAACAGTTCATAATCCATGAAATGGACCAAACCTCCAACAAGATTCCTTTTATCCAAAGTCTTGAGAATATCACAGAACTGACCGCATGTTTCATTTCTCACAGATAAAGTGATTCAGCATGTATTTCTACAAGACTGACTGATTTACAGCAGTTCCTCATTGAATTGTACAACAAATGTATAACTCAAAATAAACTCAATCCATTGCTAATGTTATAGAATGCAAAATGATTCATGTGCTAGTGAACATTTGATTCTGGTACTAATGCTGTTACTGTTTTTAACTTATCGTTTAACTTTTTAAACCATAACTCAGTAGACAGTACCAGAGTTGGCAATAATAGAGTTGACCATAATAGAGTAGACAGAGTAACAGAGTTAAATGTTACATGTTACATATAAATGTTGACAGTAACAGAGTTGATGGTGGGAGTTGACAGTGACAGACTTGATGGTAACAGGGTTGATGGTAACAGAGTTGACCATAACAGAGTTGACTAACAGTATCGGCAGTTACAGAGTTGACCATAACAGAGTTGACTAACAGTATCGGCAGATACAGAGTTGACCATAAAAGAGTTGAGTAACAGTATCAGCAGATACAGACTTGACCATAACAGAGTTGACTAACAGTATCAGCAGATACAGACTTGACCATAACAGAGTTGACTAACAGTATCGGCAGTTACAGAGTTGACCATAAAAGAGTTAAGTAACAGTATCGGCAGATACAGACTTGACCATAACAGAGTTGACTAACAGTATCGGCAGTTACAGAGTTGACCATAACAGAGTTGACTAACAGTATCGGCAGTTACAGAGTTGACCATAACAGAGTTGACTAACAGTATCGGCAGTTACAGAGTTGACCATAACAGAGTTGACTAACAGTATCGGCAGATACAGAGTTGACCATAAAAGAGTTGAGTAACAGTATCGGCAGTTACAGAGTTGACCATAACAGAGTTGACTAACAGTATCGGCAGTTACAGAGTTGACCATAACAGAGTTGACTAACAGTATCGGCAGTTACAGAGTTGACCATAACAGAGTTGACTAACAATATCGGCAATTACAGAGTTGACCATAACAGAGTTGACTAACAGTATCGGCAGTTACAGAGTTGACCATAACAGAGTTGACTAACAGTATCGGCAGATACAGAGTTGACCATAAAAGAGTTGAGTAACAGTATCGGCAGTTACAGAGTTGACCATAACAGAGTTGACTAACAGTATCGGCAGTTACAGAGTTGACCATAACAGAGTTGACTAACAGTATCGGCAGATACAGAGTTGACCATAAAAGAGTTGAGTAACAGTATCGGCAGTTACAGAGTTGACCGTAACAGAGTTGACTAACAGTATCGGCAGATACAGAGTTGACCATAAAAGAGTTGAGTAACAGTATCGGCAGTTACAGAGTTGACCATAACAGAGTTGACTAACAATATCGGCAGTTACAGAGTTGACCATAACAGAGTTAACTAACAATATCGGCAATTACAGAGTTGACCATAACAGAGTTGACTAACAGTATCGGCAGTTACAGAGTTGACCGTAACAGAGTTGACTAACAGTATCGGCAGATACAGAGTTGACCATAAAAGAGTTGAGTAACAGTATCGGCAGTTACAGAGTTGACCATAACAGAGTTGACTAACAATATCGGCAGTTACAGAGTTGACCATAACAGAGTTAACTAACAATATCGGCAATTACAGAGTTGACCATAACAGAGTTGACTAACAGTATCGGCAGTTACAGAGTTGACCATAACAGAGTTGACTAACAGTATCGGCAGATACAGAGTTGACCATAACAGAGTTGACTAACAGTATCGGCAGTTACAGAGTTGACCATAACAGAGTTGACTAACAGTATCGGCAGATACAGAGTTGACCATAACAGAGTTGAGTAACAGTATCGGCAATTACAGAGTTGACCATAACAGAGTTGACTAACAGTATCGGCAGACACAGAGTTGACCATAACAGAGTTGACTAACAGTATCGCCAGTTACAGAGTTGACCATAACAGAGTTGACCGTAACTGAGTTGGCTAACAGTATTGACAATAGTAGGGTTGACTGTAACAGTATTGACTAACAGAGTTTACCATATATGAGTTGACAGTAACCAGGTAGACAGAGTAACAGAGTTGTTTATAAAAATGTTGACAATAACATTGTTGATGGTAAGAGTCGACAGTAACAGAGTTGACAGTAACAGTATTGATAGAGTAATAAAGTTGGCATTAACAGAGTTGACCTACAGCATTAACAGTAACAGAGTTGACAGTAACAAATTTGACCGTAACACAGTTGGCTAACAATATTTACAGTAACAGGGTTGACCTTAACAGATTTAACCGTAACAATATTTACAGTAACAGGGTTGACCTTAACAGATTTAACCGTAACAGTATTGACAGTAACAGGGTTGACAGTAACAGAGTTGGCTAAAAATATTGACCGTAACAGTATTGACAGTGACAGGGTTGATGATAGCAGGGTTGATGGTAACAGAGTTAACCGTAACAGAGTTGACAGTAAAGTGTAGACAGAATAACAGAGTGACTGTAAAATGTTGACAGTAGCAGGATTGACAGTAACAGAGTGGACACGATCAAGTAGCAGAATTGACAGTAGCAGAGCAGAGATTTACTCTTTACTTTTATATCTTGATTTATTCATGTTTGGAGGTTTGTAGTGGAATGATTCACATTGGAGTGTTTGTTTATCTCATATTTTCTTCAGTAATGCTCTGATATACACTGTTGTATTTACTGTTGTTTACGCGGCGGCCCCGTCTGCAGTCTTCAGGGCCCTCAGGTTATTTTCAGGGCCTGAAGACTCTTGTGAATCATGCTGACTTTATCAGCCTCTCGAGTCGTGCTTTTGTCCAGACGGCGTTCAGTGACGGAGCGGCTAACACTGCAGTCATGAAGTTCCTGAAGCCTGACACACACTTCTGTCCACACTGACGCTCTCGGAGAGTCACACATGCTGTTTGTCAGACCGCAAAACATGCTTTCATTCTGCTTTCAAGAGATAGATCATGCAGTTTACTCACTGTTCACTTACCTTCAAGGGGTTTTAAAACTTTAAGAGTTTTGTTGAACACTAAAGAAGCTATTTTTAAGAATGTTGGAAGCCTGTAACCATTGACTTCCATAGAGGAAAATAAATACTATGGAAGTCAGTGGTTACAGGTTTCCAACATTTATCAAAATATCTTCTCAAAAGTCAAACAGGTTTAGAACAATTAAATTATGAGTAAATTATGACAGAATTATAATTTTTGGGGTGAACTATCTCTTAAAATGTTCAATTAAGTGGACTACATAACCAGAGAATAAAAATAGACAGAAACTAATTAATGTATTCTTTTCAGAATTGAGCATGGTTTAGTTTTAGATTCGTTTATTTAAAATTACAGGGCAATTCCCTGAAATGTGTCAAGCACACACTTAAAACAACACCTTACCGAGTTGGATCCCCTTTTGCCTTCAGAACTGCCTTAATCATGCATGGCAGAGATTCAACAAGCTTCTGGAAATATTCCTCAGAGATTTTGCTCCATGTTGACATGATAGCATCACACAGTTGCTGCAGATTTGTCGGCTGCACATCCATGATGCCAATCTCCCGTTCACCACATCCCAAAGGTGCTCTATTGGATTGAGGTCTGCTGACTGTGGAGGCCATTTGAGTACAGTGAACTCATCGTCATGTTCAAGAAACCAGTCTGAGATGATTGAGCTTTATGGCATGCTGCGTTATCCTGCTGGAAGTAGCCATCAGAAGATGGAGACACTGTGCTCATAAAGGGATGGACATGGTCAGCAGCAATACTCAGGTAGGCTGTGGCGTTGATGCTCAATTGGTACTAATGAGCCCAAAGTGTACCAAGAAAATCTCCCCTACACCATTACACCACCACCAGCAGCCTGAACCGCTGATACAAGGCAGGATGGATCCATGCTTTCATGTTGTTGAGGCCAAATTCTGACCCGACCATCTGAATGTGTGAGCAGAAATGGAGACTCATCAGAGCAGCAACGTTTCTCCAATCTTCTATTGTCCAGTTTTGGTGAGTCTGTGTGAATTGTAGCCTCAGTTTCCTGTTCTTAGCTGACAGGAGCGGCACCCGGTGTGGTCTTCTGCTGCTGTAGCCCATCCGCCTCAAGGTTGGACGTGTTGTGTGTTCAGAGATGCTCTTCTGCAGAGCTCGGTTGTAACGAGTGCTTATTTGAGTCACTGTTGCCTTTCTATCAGCTGGAACCAGTCTGGCCATTCTCCTCTGACCTCTGGCATCAACAAGGCATTTGCGCCCACAGAACTGCCGCTCACTGGATATTTCCTCTTTATCGGACTATTCTCTCTAAACCCTAGAGATGGTTGTGCGTGAAAATCCCAGTAGATCAGCAGATTCTGAAATACTCAGAGCCACAACCATGCCACATCAAGGTCACTTAAATCCCCTTTTTTCCCATTCTGATGCTCGCTTTGAACTGCAGCAGATCGTCTTTACCATGTCTACATGAGTTGAGTTGCTGCCATGGGATTGGCTGGTTAGAAATTTGCCTTAACAAGCAGTTGGACCAAATAAAGTGACCAGTGAGTGTATTTTAACATTCACATGAAGCGCTTTGAAATGTGCATGTTTTTTATTCGATGTGTGACAATCTCAACTGAAACATGAAGAGAGGGCGGGGCATAGTGTAGCCCCTCCCCTTTGAAAAGCAGCCAATAGCGTGTTGTTTTTCTCACAGCTCTGCCAGTGAAATTGCTTGAGCTCAAGTGCATCAAATGAAAAGCCAATGAGGAGAAGGGGGCAGGGCATATTAGGTTCTAGAGAGCGTTTGATTTGATGAGAAACTGAAGTATGAGGTGACATCAACAAACATTTAGGCCGAAGTGACAAACTGCAAACTTTAGATGTTTATATCAGGCTTATATCTTCTAAACATGAGTTTTATCACTGTTTTGGTGCACACTAGCTTATAGACATCGCTAAAACTAACAATACTAATACTGGCATCTATAATAATTATTTTATTATCATGAGATGCACTTAAATGCGCGATTCTTCAGAAAAAAGGAGCATGGTTTTGATGTATTTCTGTGTCTGTGTTTTAGAGGACCAAACATGAAGAGCTGACATATGGATCGGCGGTGGGGCCCCGCCAGCGGTTATGACAATGAGGGGCCCTGCTTTTGCCCTCTTTAGGAAATCCACCTGTTCAGTTTGATAGTATCCCAACACCAAAGTGACAAGACTTGAATAGATCTCGAATCGCTCTTCTATGGGATTAAGCGGAATAATATGCCAAGTCCATCTTTTGTGCTCCTTCATAAAACCGCTGTCATTTCCAAAGAAATCCATCTTTATTCTCTCCCTGGGGATAAAGCCACAAGCTCCGGGCCCGCTGAAGCGCACCTGATATTGACACACAATGAACAGCGACGCACAAAGAGCTGCTCTTTGTTGGGCAATATTTGTTAATCGTGGGTTGAGATGTTCGTCTCATCTTGACCCCGAAAGACAATATCTTGTTTTCGTGTTTTTGTCAGAATGCGAGCGCAAATGTTGTGGTTATGCTCATGCATGCACTGTAAAAATATCTGTTAATGAAGAGTTTCCCTATTACACAAAGTGACTTTTATTGACATTATAGTAGTTTAAAATAATATATAGTGAAGCATACGTCTGTAAAATAACAGAAAATGTGCTGACGGTTTATTACAGGGTATTTATAGAGTAATATACAACACCAACCCAGACAGTACACTACCTGACAGAACTCTTGTTGTGGATCCCAGTTGTAAGAGCAACAGATCATAACTTGACTTCCAGTTGATCATCTGGATTGTCAGAGGGTGGATTTCTCTGATGAATCATCTGTTGATCTGCATCCCAATCATCACCAATACTGCAGAAGACCTACTGGAACCAACATGGAGCAAAGATTCTCACAGAAATCAGTCAAGTTTGGTGAAGGAAAAATCATGGTTTGGACTTCCATTCAGTATGGGGGTGTGCGAGAGATCTGCAACATCAACAGCCTGAGATAGAGACATTTGTGCTGCTCATTACATTACAAACCACAGGAGAGGGACAATTCTCCAGCAGGATAGCGCTCCTCATACTTCAGCCTCCACATCAAAGCTCCTGAAAGCAGAGAAGGTCAAGCTGCTCCAGGATTGGCCAGCCCAGTCACCAGACATGAACATTATTGAGCATGTCGGGGTAAGATGAAGGAGGAGGCATTGAAGATGAACCCAAAGACTCTTGATGAACTCTGGGAGTCCTGCTGAAGGCTTTCTTCTTCATTCCAGATGACTTTATTAATCAGTGATGTGAGTCAGTGCAGAGATGTATGGATGCAGTCCTCCAAGCTCATGATGGAGTCAGACACAATATTCAGTCTGTCTCCACTGCAGCAGGACTTTATATTCTATACTGGACATCATTTCTGTTCAGTGATGAGACTTTAGTCTAAGCAGAGTCAGAGCTTACTGTCCTAATGAAATCAGTCAGAATCAAGACATGATCAGATTTTATTGTGCTCAAATAAGCGTCATCTAGAGGCCTTTGCCTTTCATATAAGACACTTCTGACACCAAATGACTAGAGGTCAAGTTATTGTTTGCTGTTTCCTTAAACTTGAATAGGCGACAAGACTTTTGTCTTTTTGAGAGGATGATAAAGATCCCATAATACAATTCAAAAGCAGAAATAAATGAATCACAAAATATGTAAAAATGCACATTTATTGATATTTTACAGTCTAGCTTATTTTGGGTTTTCAGTTATTTGTCCTTAAAACCCTTAGGGCTCTATTTTGACGATCTAGGCGCAAAGTTCAAAGCGCAGGGCGCAAAAGCAATAAGGGAGTGTCAGAATCCACTTTTGATTCAGTTCTAATTTCAGCAAAATAATAAATGAACAATAATAACGAAGTGTGCTCAAAAACCTGAGTTATATCCTAAAACACATGCTGTGCCCAATATAGTCTAAAACCTGACAGGTGGACAAATCTAAGCTTGCTTTTAATGAAACAAATATAAATATGCATATAATAAATAATACTGCTAATAATGATGGTAACATTATACAAAAGCAAATTGTCATGAATAAACTGAAAAAGCCCCCCGAGGTGAAGAAGGCATGGAGGTTCTGGTGTTTATAATTATGTAGAAAATAATACTTTTTGTAATATTTTAATCCTTTAATTCTTTTTCATTTATTAAGATATTTGCGTATTGCTGTACATCCTGTGTGTATTCAGCAATGTGTAAATGAAGCGCACAACTAATGCGCTCTGCACTGGACTTTAGACCTGCTTTCAGCTGGTCTATTGTCACGCTGTCTTCCGTGTGTGTTTTGTTTTCCTCATGTGACCTTCACCATGTGCTCCTTTGTCCCAGTTCCCGCCACTAGTTATGTTCATCTGTTCCAACTGTGTTCATCCTCCTGTGTCCAATCATTGTCGTTGCCCTCATGTGTATTTAAAGCTGCGGTCACACTGGACTTTTCTCCCCATAGACTTCCACTCATTGCACGCGAATGCGTCAGACTGGAAAGGCAGGGTCAGGCGTTAAGTTTCGCAGTTCACTGCGGTGCAAAGTTTAAGCTTGGTGAACACATTTCTAATCATAATAGTTTTAATAACTGATCTCTAATAACTTAAAGATTTATTTTATCTTTGCCATGATGACAGTAAATAATATTTTACTTAATATTTTTCAAGACACTTCTATACAGCTTAAAGTGACATATAAAGGCTTCACTAGGTTAATTAGATTAACTAGACAAGTCAGGTTAATTAGGCAAGTTATTGTATAACGATGGTTTTTCTGTAGACTATCGAATTAATAATAAGACCAAAGGGGCTAATAATTTTGTCCTTAAAATGGTGTTTAAAAAATTAAAAACTGCTTTTATTCTTGTCGAAATAAAACAAAAAAGACTTTCTCCAGAAGAGAAAATATTATCAGACATACTGTGAAAATTTCTTTGCTCTGCTAAACATCATTTGGGAAATATTTAAAAAGAAAAAGAAATTCAAAGGGGGGCGAATAATTCTGACTTCAACTGTATGTCTGTAGTTAAAGTTGAGTTTTTTTTACTATTTTAACACTCAAATTAAATTGAAACTCTCTGAAAATAAAAATAAATTCATGTTTTTTTCTGCTTGTTTGATTTCAAATCACTTATATATTTATTTTAGTTTAGCATAATAACTATTGTACTGCAGGATAGATGTTTTTACTTAAAAGTCTAGCAATTAAATTGTTCATTCCATTTTTAATATTTTTAATTAGTTTTTCTAGTTTTGTTAAAGTTTAGTTTGACTATTTTAACACCTGAGTTAAATTAAAACAAGGCAACTAGCTGAAATCAAACAAACGCTCATATTTTCTGTATTTTTCATATCATATAATATTTACTTTTCATTTTAATTTAATATTTGTATGAGAAATATGGTTAATTAAAACAAAAAAAATATTTCAGTAATTGAAATAAATCTGTAAAATAAATCTGTAATTAAAGCTTAAAAATAAAATTATAATGGTTAAATTGGCTTCTAAATCAAAGATGTCTTTTTGTTGAAGCAATAAAACATTAAAAATGAATTAAAACATAAAAATGTATTGTAAATTAATTTCATTTAACTTAAAATTTACATTGTGAACTCTGACCTTGACTGCGTGAGACCAATCGAGGATCAAAACATGACGTCTCTGGACAGAAATTTAAAACATGAATCAATCGCTCACTTTTAAAAATGTCTAATAATCTTATTTAATCCTGCCACTTTTCACAGCGCCGTACGACAGAATGTCGCACACACAAACTCAAGTGTGACCGCAGCTTTAGTCCTTGTATTCAGTTCCTCCATTGTCCGGTATTCTCACTATGTCTCACTATTCCTGTCTTCCCTCCATGGTCTTCCTGTGTTCATCTCCGTAAGTCTTGTAAATAAATATACGTGTTTTGATAACCCTGCGATCCAATTACAGTTTATTTTAGCTCCTCAAAATAGCAACGGGCCAAAAATGCGCCCTAACACACCTCTTATCTAGACCAAAACACCCATGAGTCCACAAAGTCGTGCAAACAAATTTGCTATTTAAACAGTTGGTAGAAAACTGGAAAATTAGTGTCTGAAAATAGCAACACGTCATAGAAACACGTCTTGCGCCTTATTGCGCTGGGTGCATGATAAGGCCCTTAGACTTAAACAGTTGAGATTGACCATTTCATACTACATTCAGCCGATCTCCAGGTCAGGCTGGAGCAGTTTTAGCTTAGCTTAGCATAGATCATTGAATCAGATTAGACCATTAGCATCTTGCTCAAAATGTCAAAAAAAGTTTCATTCATTCATTTTCCTTCAGCTTAGTCTCTTTTTTATCTGGGGTTGCCACAGAAGAATGAACCGCCAACTATTATAGCACATGTTTTACACAGCGGATGCACTTCCAGTCACAACCCAGTACTGGGAAACACCCACACTGTAAAAAAATCCTGGTTGCCTTAAATTTTTATGCTGAATCAAACTTACTTTGAGTCCATTGAACTTATATTATGTTAAACTGACTTGCGTGACTTATAAAATTATGCTAAAACATGATTAACTTAGTTTAATAAGTTACAATGACCTAAAAACATACGCTGTCAGGACTAAGTCATCATATCATTTTTACTGTGCATATACACACTCACTTTAGCACACTACGGCCAATTTAATTCATCCAATTCCCCTATAAAGGACTAAGCCGAAGGAAAGTGAATGAGTGATGCCTCATGTTGATTTAGAGTGGTTTAATTAATTTAAGTAAATATGTTTTCCTCAAAGCTTACTTCAACGATCAAAAAAGATTAAGCAAAAGCTACAGAAAGTTTGTGCCGCAGACAGTTTCCCTCCTGACATCGTGAAGAAGATGGAAGTGATTTCTTCTCTGTGGGAAAACATGTGTTTGTGTGTCAGAATGGCTTCAGCCGTGTACACGTCAATGATAAACGACGCCCGCGAGTGTGTCTGTGTGTATGTGTGTTTGTGTTGTAAGAGGTCCGTCAGAATGACAGGAAATGATTTACTTATGAGTTTATTCTGCTCAGGCCGTTTGGATTGTCAAAGCATAACCTTAGATGGATCGTTCATCCAAAATTAAAATGATGTCAGCCTTTACTCATGCTCATGTCATTTAAAGCATGGAATTACACTGGAGTCAGATTTTAATAGGCTGAAAAAGACTAAAATGACTACTTATTTTAATGTAGAGGCACTATGGACATTTTTTTAATTTAATATTTGAGCTTTTGTTGTGTAAATGAGTTCTCTGTGTGCATCATTTGGTTTATATAGATGCTTTAAATCAAAATAACTTCCCTTCCTCTTTAATGACATCTCATCTCTGATTGGTGTTTATGAAAATGAAGGCGGGATCAACCTGTCACTCATATGAGACAACCATCCAATCAATGTCTTGATGAACAAAATAAGTGGTAGATTTCAGTAACAGTATGAATGTTTTTTGAGTTAAAATGTTTTTAAATACAGTTGAAGTCAGAATTATTATTTAAAATGTTAAAATGCCTGTTTTGCTAAAAATAAATTACATTTTTAATAAAATAAAATGAATAAACATAAAAATTATAATTGTAATAATAATAATCAATATAAATAAATAATTAAATTAATACAATATAATAATTTTATAATATTTATAATAATATAATGTAGATTAACTAATAAAATAAAACGACAATAATTAAAATAATAGTAATAATTAAGAGCAAAAGAGCATGTCTAAATAAACTTTCCTCATGCAGATCTTCTCTTTAATACTACTTATTAATTTAATATTATAAATAAAGTCAATAAATGAATATAACAATTATAATAATTAATTAAATAGTTACATTAAAAAATTAATAATATAATGATGTAATTTAATTGTGTTAATTAAATAATACAAATTTAAAAAAAAATACTATTTAGGAGCAAAAGAGCATGTCTAAATAATCTTTCCTCGTGCAGATCTCTAATACTGAATATTAATTTAATATTATAAATAAAATCAATAAATAAATATAACAATATAATTATTAAATAAATAATTAGATTTATACATTTATAATATAATAATTGTATAATATTTATAATAAAAGAATGTAAATGAAAAAAATTTAATAAAATAATAATTATTAAAATAATTATAATAATGCAGAGCAAAAGAGCATGTCTAAACAAATTTTCCTCATGCAGATCTTCTTTTTAATACTAAATAACAATTTAATATTATAAATAACATCAATAAGTAAGTATAAAAATTATAATAATTAAATAAATAATAAAATGTATACATTTATAATATAATAATTGTATAATATTTTTTAATAAAATTATGTAAATTAATTAATAATAAAATTAAATTATAATAATAAAATACTGATTAAAAGCAAAAAAGCATGTCTAAATAAACTTTCCTCATGCAGATCTTCTCTTTAATACTGAATATTAATTTAATATTAATAGTATAAATAAAATCAATAAAGGAATATAACAAGTATAATAATAAATAATTACATTTATAATATAATACTTTTATAATATGTATAATAAAAGAACGTAAATTAATGAATAAATGAAATTAAATAATAATTATTAGAATAATAATAATTAAGAGCAAAAGAGCATGTTTAAATAAATTTTAATTTATTTATTTAATACTATTAAATATTACTATTAATACTAATTTAGCAAATTAATAGCTGATTTTTAGAGTTTAAACATTTTATATGTTATATTTATACGTTTGAAAAACCCTGCAATATTCTATTAACTCATTTTATTGAATAAAATCTAGTAGTTTGGAGCAACAGAATCAGCATTAACTACAGTCCTGTAAAGCTGAGCTGCATGGCATCAGGCCTTTATTTAGAGTCATTTTCTCCCGGGTAAAAATATCTGCGATCAACATATTTTGATTACTGAAGTGGAACATTCCAGAAATTCCCTTCCGCAAACGCATGAGGATGAAAAATTCTGGAGCGTTTTACAGAGCGTCCGCAGACATGAGAGACGTTTATTAGCGGCAGGAGATTTACTGCCACAATTAATGCGCTCTGCTGTCGTTCATTACTCCGAGATGATTTGCACATCTTTAAGAGCCATATTTGGTCTTGTGGAGGAGATTTGTTTTGCTCTGGCGTGATCTTTTCAACTCTGTGTCTCTTTTTGTGTTTAAGCAGAGAGTTTAGTCTGTCCGCTGGAAATAAACTGAAGCTGCGGGACTGTGAGGTTCAGCTCAGACCTGTAGGGAAATAACCGTGTCTTTAGAGACCAGTAGAGCAAACACTGTATAATGTCAAACCTGCATTTTACAGGACAGTACATGCAACTGACGTCACAAAGATTTGTGCTGTTTCCCAAATGATGTTGAACAGATTCAGGAATTTTTCACAGTAATTCCTATAATATTTATTCTTCTGGAGAAAGTCTAATTTGTTTTATTTCAGCTAGAATAAAAGCAGTTTTTAATTTTTAAACACCATTTTAAGGAATATTATTAGCCCCCATCAGCAATATTAGTGTTGGATTGTCTCCAGAACAAACCACTGATATATAATGACTTGCCTAATTACCCTAATTAACCATTTTAAAGTCACTTTAAGCTATATATTAGCATCTTGAAGAATATGTACATCACATTAAAGTCCAAATATTGTATAATGTCAAACTCTGTCCAGTCATTCAGTGTTATATGAATGTTTTTATTGTTTAGAGCAGGGGTGTCCAAACTCGGACCTGGGGGGCCGGTGTCCTGTTGAGTTTAGCTTCAACTTGCTTCAACACACCTGCCTGGAAGTTTCTAGTATATCTAGTAAGAGCTTGATCGTCTGGTTCAGATGTGTTTGATTAGAGTTGGAGTTAACTCTCCAGGGGTCCGTTCTTCGTACCTGGCTTAAATGATCTAAGATTATTTGGCAGATCCTGGATCTTTTAATCTTGATAACTGATCTAAACAAGTTCACGAATCAGATTAGAATGTCTGGATGAACTGGTCTGAGATCGCTGCGTGTGTTGTGAAGGACAGATCTATCGATCCTCGAAATCATGATCAGCAATGCAACGATTGGCTGACGGCACAGCAGCGTAATGACATCATCTGATTAATATTCAATTATCCATGTGAGCAAAATTACATCAAATTAGCAGTAAACGGTTTGTTAAATATGACACGCAATAACCTTCCACATTTGTTGTGAGCTGCAGGCTTTACACTTTCTTGTGTCAAGAGTATTCATCATCTATTTCAATGCAAATCAATGTATTTAGTTCTACATTTAGAAAAGATTTTCTTTATTATAGAAGGCGTTTTTTAATCGGTGTAAAGAATAACTGGTTGTTTACAAAAGCATTTTGATATTGGTAAAGGCGTCTGCAACTTTTGTGAAGCATCAAATCACCGGCATATTAACTATCAAAACATGTTTATGTATGCATAAATGTATTATTGCTTTAAAAAAAGTCACATATTCTGCATTTCTATTATACACAATTTTTACTAAAGCGATCTAAAACGTTCATATCAATAAGTTTTCTCTTTGCACCATAAGGTGGCAGTCTTTGTACTTTCATTTCGAGGGTGCAGATTGCATAAGTTTTATTAATATGTATAACTTTATTTATTTTATTAATGACTATAACTTTATATATATATATATATATATATATATATATATATATATATATATATATATATATATATATATATATATATATATATATATATATAGTTAAAAAAATATGTACCATTTTCCCAAGTGTATATAACTACTACTGTAAGAAAATATCAGAATTCGGTACATACTTTCTGTATTATCTTTGCATGAACTGAGCCGATCTAATCCTGTTTATATTAATTGAACCTGCTCCCGATCAGGTTTGACCTAGCAGAACTGTTGCTATGACAACAAATCTCGGATCAGCTTTGAAGAACGAAACGATCCTGGATCGTGTCAAATCGTCAACATCCAAATCCAGCTAACTGAGTAATCCACGTACGAAGAACGGACCCCAGGACACCGGCCCGCAGGACACACTTTGGTTTAGACAAACTGAAATGCTTTCTGATTGTTCAGGCAACTGTAGAGCTGCATGATTCTGGCTAAAATTCTTTCATTCTTCATTCTTTTATATCACATTTTATCTCTTTCTATGTTTTTTTTACTAATTTTTATTATTTGTTTTATAATTTAGTTATAGTTATATAACTAAATATAGTAATAGTATAGTTATATATTTCTTTTATTCTTGTTTATGTAAAGCACTTTGAATTGCCACTGTGTATGAAATAGTGCTATAAATAAACTTGCCTTGCCTAAAATGAGAATCGCGATTTTTCTGCTTAAAATAAAGATCACGAATTCTCACGATTCTGTAGATGTTAAATAAAGCTATGGTAAAAACAAACACATGGCACAACATCGATAATAATATTATGTGTAGGTCTACTGGTTTCTATAAATAATTCTATACTACTTATAATAATTCTGATGTTGAATTATGATGTTTGAGATATTTGCTTGCAATCTGTCATATTAGACAATTTTATTCACTGGTAAAATCAGACATTTGCCATTATCAGATTATGTTCAACAATATATAGGCTAGAGTAGTTCTACTGACACTGTACACATTTATTTTCATGCACAGCTGTGGGTTTGCTATGAAAGAAAAAACATATCAAATGCTTGCCGTAATCATAACTCTAAAATGCGATATGATCATTTAAATGAAGTGCACGCTTTCAGTTTCATTTTCACTGCGAAGTGCTTGTTCATACTTCGCACGGCTCCCAAACGATCCCTCTGTGCCACAAACTGAATATTATTTGCAACTGTATTACCTGTTACTCACAGCATATGCAGGTTCTGTTCACTAAAGTAGTTAAGTAGTTAATGTAGTCTAGTGTTACTTTAGTAGAGCCCTCTCTGTGATAACAGCTCCCGTCACATGTGAAAACATCATTAAATGAAGACATAAATGACATTTTTAGGTGAATTATACCTTATAAATACAGTATGTGACTCATTCAACATCATTTGGAGGTGTCAATGTCACTGAGCAACGTGTGTGAAACAATGAAAAGACCGCCTTTTCTTCTCTCCTGAACTTGAAATTATGATTGGCAGAATCGTAGAAATGCTGGATTAAGATCGTCTAGGGGGTTAATTGTGCAGCTCTAGGCAACTGCATATTTATTTATAGGGCATTAGATTATAAGGTGTTTCACAGTACTGGGTTGCAGCTGGAAGGGTATCCGCTGTGTAAAACATATGCTGGAATAGTTGGTGGTTCATTCCGCTGTGGCCAACCCTGATGAAATGATGAATGAATGAATGGATTATAAGATAATTCTGAGAAACGGACAGAGAAAATGATTAGACCAGGGGTTGCATTTATAAAAATTGCATCTAAACAAGTCAATATGTTTTTTGCTTCTTGATTTAAGAGTTTTGAGATATTTGGACTAGAAACAAGACCAAAAATCTAAATAATAGATGCATTTTTTGTTGTGTATTGGGCATTTTTAAATTACTTGAGAAGCAAAATTATTTGGGGAAAAATGCATGAAAATGGAGCGAGTTTGTGCTTATAATAAAGCAAAAAAAGGGGCAGCAGGATGGCGCAGAGAGTAGCACAATCACCTCACAGCAAGAAGGTCACTGGTTCGAGTCCCGGCTGGGTCAGCTGGCATTTCTGTGTGGAGTTTGCATGTTCTCCCAGCGTTCATGTGGGATTCCTCCAAGTGCTCCGGTTTCCATAAAAACATGCAGCATAGGTCAATTGGGTAAGCTAAATTGCTAATAGTGTATGACTGTGTATGGGTGTTTGCCAGTGTTGGGTTGCAGCTGGAAGACCATCCGCCATGTAACACAC
This sequence comes from Danio rerio, assembly GCF_049306965.1. Taxonomy (NCBI): domain Eukaryota; kingdom Metazoa; phylum Chordata; class Actinopteri; order Cypriniformes; family Danionidae; genus Danio; species Danio rerio. The sequence goes on along the minus strand of NC_133186.1, from coordinate 46,057,043 downwards.
ACACTCATACACGACGGCCAACTTACTTGATCAATCCACCTATAGTGCATGTGTTTGGACTGTGGGGGAAACCGAAGCACCCAGAGGAAACTCACGCAAATGCAGGGAGAACATGCAAACTCCACACAGAAATGCCAACTGACCCAGTCTGGACTCAAACCAGCGACCTTCTCAGAAAAATGAGTTCAAATAGTCACCAAAAATTTTCCCATACTGGTTTGCGGCTGGAAGGAAATCCGCTGCATAAAACATATGCCAGAATGATTGGCGATTCATTCCGCTGTGGTGACTCCTGATATAGAGACCAAGCTGAAGGAATATAAGTAAATGAATGAATGAGTCACAAAATATACTGTATTTTAAAATTACTTGAGAAGCAAAATTATTTGGAGAAAAATGCATGAAAATGGAGCGAGTTTGTGCTTATGATAAAGCAAAAAAAGGGGCAGCAGGATGGCGCAGAGAGTAGCACAATCACCTCACAGCAAGAAGGTCACTGGTTCGAGTCCCGGCTGGGTCAGCTGGCATTTCTGTGTGGAATTTGCATGTTCTCCCTGCGTTCATGTGGGATTCCTCCAAGTGCTCCGGTTTCCATAAACATGCAACATAGGTCAATTGGGTAAGCTAAATTGCTAATAGTGTATGAGTGTAAATGAGTGTCTATGGGTGTTTTCCAGTAATGGGTTGCAGCTGGAAGAGCATCCACCGTGTAACACTCATGCACTACGGCCAACTTACTTGATCAATCCACCTATAGCGCATGTGTTTGGACTGTGGGGGAAACCGGAGCACCCAGAGGAAACCCACATGAGGAGAACATGCAAACTCCACACAGAAATGCCAACTGACCCAGTCTGGACTCAAACCAGCGACCTTCTCAGAAAAATGAGTTCAAATAGTCACCAAAAATTTTCCCATACTGGTTTGCGGCTGGAAGGAAATCCGCTGCATAAAACATATGCCAGAATGATTGGCGATTCATTCCGCTGTGGTGACTCCTGATATAGAGACCAAGCTGAAGGAATATAAGTAAATGATTGAATGAGTCACAAAATGTACTGTATTTTGAAATTACTTGAGAAGCAAAATTATTTGGAGAAAAATGCATAAAAATGGAGCGAGTTTGTGCTTATAATAAAGCAAAAAAAGGGGCAGCAGGATGGCGCAGTGAGTAGCACAATCACCTCACAGCAAGAAGGTCACTGGTTCGAGTCCCGGCTGGGTCAGCTGGCATTTCTGTGTGGAGTTTGCATGTTCTCCCTGCGTTCATGTGGGATTCCTCCGTGTGCTCCGGTTTCCATAAACATGAAGCATAGGTCAATTGGGTAAGCTAAATTGCTAATAGTGTATGACTGTGTATGGGTGTTTGCCAGTAATGGGTTGCAGCTGGAAGAGCATCCACCGTGTAACACTCATGCACTACGGCCAACTTACTTGATCAATCCACCTATAGCGCATGTGTTTGGACTGTGGGGGAAACCGGAGCACCCAGAGGAAACCCACATGAGGAGAACATGCAAACTCCACACAGAAATGCCAACTGACCCAGTCTGGACTCAAACCAGCGACCTTCTCAGAAAAATGAGTTCAAATAGTCACCAAAAATTTTCCCATACTGGTTTGCGGCTGGAAGGAAATCCGCTGCATAAAACATATGCCAGAATGATTGGCGATTCATTCCGCTGTGGTGACTCCTGATATAGAGACCAAGCTGAAGGAATATAAGTAAATGAATGAATGAGTCACAAAATATACTGTATTTTAAAAAATACAAGCACAAAACACAGGCGGATGCAGTGGAGAAAAGCACACAAACGTGACACAAATCAGTCAGTGGAGATTAATGCAGAATAAGAAATTTATTTCATAACAGTTACAAAGAACAAAATATTTAAAAGCATTTTTATCTTACATAAGCTGTACAGAGATGGCGTGTGTCTGAGTCTAAATGATTCCGCAATAGACGCTAGAAGTATTAAATAGAAAACTGGAAAACAAACAATGAAAGTCGATGGAAAAATATGAAGTAATCCTTTCATCTACTGTACAAAAACAAACGGAAAGAAGATCTTGAAGCTGGAGTCCACTCTACTGTACCCTGATGCGTCGTTTAGGCCTCTTGCGCATTTAGCAAATATTTTACAACAAATAAAATAAAATAAAAAGGTCAGATGGCCTCGCCACCTCTAAAGTCTTGGCCTCTTTGGTTCCACAATTCGGTATAATACATTTGAACAGATTTCAGCTGCTTCTATAAAAATAACTTCTTCTTCTTCTTTATTTAATTCAATGGCAGGTTTATCTTCTTTACTAATAATGCAACTTCAGTGCAAACATTGTAACAACCGTCCGCTCTGAGAAGGAAGCGAAAGTTTACATTTCAAGTATTGAAAACAGTTCATAACTAGTAGCTACACTGTAAAAAATATCTGCTGATGAGCAGTTTCTGTATTTTGTGACTGACTTTTTGTTTGTTTACGTTTGTGAATTGCATTATGGGACGTTGATCTCTGCTCTGTCCACTTTTAATGTTGAAAATTCAACTCAACACTTTAACAAAGTGACATATGGACATCAGACTGCATGATTTTAGCCCCCATTTTGACTGGTTTTGAGGAATCGCTGACAAACGCCGGAAATCACAGGCAAATCAGTGCTCGTTCACGTGTGTAACAACAGTATGAACTATCATTGACGGCAACTGAGAAAATCGCAGATGAGTCACCAACACCCGTCAGATAACTGGCATGCTAAACATCTGGATTCATGTTGTGTGAAATGTGATTCGATTGAAAATAACATTGGCGATTACCCACAGCCAATGAGAGAGCAGCATCCACTAGTGTGGGTATCTGCAGGCCAACAGGACCCAAGAAATGGAGGAAAATCTAGTTGGGTCAAATATAATCAAACCGCACATTTGGGTTAAAAAAATATATAATTTAAATTAAATTTTCAAAAATCAGCCCAGCGATGGGTTTGTCCATATTTGAAGCAAAAGATGCAAAGAAAATCGGCACACTGCCACTTTAGCTCTCAAAAAATCTTTAATGTGGTGATGAAGACCTGATGAAGACCCTTCTGGTTGAAACGTTGTCACATTGAAGATTTTTTGAGAGCTAAAATGGGAGTGTGTCGATTTTCTGTGCATCTTTTGCTACAAATGTTTGTTTTTCGATCGAGCACCTGCCTTCAAGATTTTCTAGATGTGCGCACATTTCTGGTTTTTGTCTATATCTGACCCAGCACTGAGTTAGAACAACCCAGCTTTTTTTGTGTGTGTGTTTGGATGTCAGTAGTTGGGTTAAACTATTTAAATTTGGTAGGAACACCCATGTCTGTTTGACGTGTCGGCTGAGCAATACCACAAAGGGTCGAACGAGAAAAAGGTGGAGGAGAAACTATTCCTTTCCAAGCCAGGCGACCAAAATAAGTATATTTAAATACAGTGCTCAGCATAATTGAGCACATCCCGTTTGGAAAATGAATATGTTTTTGCATTTCTCAGTGAATATAGTCAGTGTATTTTGATGTGTTTAAACAAAACAGATTTATTTAACTGATGTATTTATTAAAATAATATTTTGGTCACCAAATATATTTAAAAATTGAAAGATAATACAATTAAATTCAAGCTAAATATTGCAAAAAAACTACAACCTACTAAATTCCAACTTTTTTATTTTTTATTTTGCTTCTCTTGATTTTTCCTCTTTTTCAAATTTGTATTTAAATTTTTTTTTTATAGCATATACATTTGGGTGTACGAGTTTTTGGGCCGTTATTGTGAGTTATTTTGTTAGATAAGTTCCAGATTTTGCTTCAGTACTGACTAATATAATGTATATGCACAAATATATAATTGTAGAACTTCCTATTACATATATGAGCAATATCACACGATTAGCAGTGTGATATGGCTGTATATCGGCACTAAGGGGAGGCGTGCATTAGTTAGTGCCCCCACCAGTGCTGATATACAGCTACAAGTGTGTTATTGCGTTTATACAACAGTTTGACGGCATAATTCCAGTTACTATGACCATTTATGTGAAGCTGCTTTGACACAATCTACATTGTAAAAGCGCTATACAAATAAAGCTGAATTGAACTGAATTGAATTGAACAATTGTGTATATAAAAACAAAATCCAACATGGAGAGTCTCAAAAACGCTTTTGTATGTGGAACTACTTTCTTCCGTGTTTGATTCAAATCATACAGTTAAACAGCTGAGCGAGCATCTTTAAGCTTTAGATCTGTAGTGTCTGCTTATTGCTGGCTGTATGTGGGTGGAGTAATACACAAAGAGTAAAGAGGCTGTACGGGTGCTGATATTAGTTAAATGTATCATGGCTATCAGCCAATCAGATTGGAGAACCAGACACTGATGTATAAATGAATTTAAAAGTGACACTTGTGAGGGGTGTACTCATTTATGCTGAGCACTGTGCTTCATGACCTCGCGTTGCTTCCATGTAACGTCTCGTGTTTGTTTGGTTGTGAGATGTAGTCCGTGGACCAAGACAAAGTTGTCAGCGATTCTTCCTAATGTAAAGTCACTCAGTGTGAAACCCCATGTCGCAGATCCATCTTGCAGTGTAAACACAACAGCGATGAAACGCTTGCCCAGATTGTCATGCAGTGAAAACATCTGTGACGCCGCTACTTTGAATATCATGCAGTCTGAACTCGTTTGAAATAACAGAAGAAATAATATCTCAAGTATCTAAAATAACAGAAAATGTGCTGTCAGTTTATTACAAGGTGTTTGTAGCATAATATACAAACACCAACCCAGACAATTTAGCCCTTTAAACTATTAATAATGTCAATAAAAGTCGATCTTTTCAAGCTTTTGGAAGACAGATCAAGCTTCCATAATGCAATTCAAATGCATAAATAAACAGGGAATAAAAACAAAATACAAACTGCTGATTTCCATCTATTTTTGACACTATAGTGTGGGTCATCCGGTGTAGGTCACTACTATACATTGCATAGCTTGTGCGGCACTTATTTCAGAAGAATCGTGAACGAGGTGCGCCACTCGAAGGCATTTAAAGTCTGCAAGTGCTTTATATTGTGCATTTAGGATATTTTTTTTCTTTTTCTTGTTTTTTTTTTGCAAGTGCTATGCTGCACCATGACGCGAGCGAACATTATGGCAACTCATGAGATCGCTGGTTCGCTCATGTGTTTTTCAAGGGCACTGGTAGCTGCACACGTGTCTTCGGCTTGTTGCATGAATAATCAGGCTCTCGAGACAGAAAAAAAGACACATATGCATGATTGATGAAGGTCTGTCGAGAAACCCGAACGTTTTGTTCTTTGCAGATTAAGTTGAAGATGCTCTCGGATGGATTGGTTGTCACTCAGTGCACTGCAAGAAATGATTCCGACTTTGTGCGTTTGTGTTGTTTTGCATTGCAAATACACTGCGAAAAATGCTTTTCTTAGAGTTTTTGTCTTGTTTCTAGTCCAAATATGTCTAATATCCTAAATCAAGAAGCTTTTTCTAGACAGGCAAAAATGTATTGTGTTGCTTTCAGGAATAATGAGTCAAATTAAAGTGAGTTTTCCTTAAAGCAAGCTGAACAATCTGCCAATGAGGCAAGCAAAATAATAGTATGTCAAAAAGTGTGAATTAAATTACTTTGCTTACCCCGTTGGCAGATTATTTTGCTTGTTTTAAGGAAAAACTCACTTATCTTTGGCGTATTATTTCTTAAAACGAGACTATATGTTTTGCTTGTCTTGAAAATGCTTCTTGATTTAGGAATTTTTATATATTCGGACTAGAAACAAGACAAAAAGTATAAGTAAAGCATTTTTACAGTGTGTTGAGGATTTTTAGATTACTTGAGATGTAAAATGCATGGAAATGGAGCGATATTGTGCATAAAACAAGACAAAAAATCAGCCTTAGGTGTCAAATAAACAATGAATTCCCTTTAAATTATGTTTAAAAAAATTCTGACCTCATTGGTGGATTTTTTTTTTGTCTTGTTTTAATCAAACTCATTAAAGTGAAGACTTTTTAAAGGGACAGTACACCATACCTGCCAACATTTGTCTTTAAATATCTGGGAGTAGGGGCTGTTTGAGGTGGTGTTTGGGGGTGAGGAGTTTGAAAAACACTGTTGAGAACCGGTAACTGTACTGTGGTGTTAGTTACTGTACTATGGAGCAGGTTTCGGGCGGCCGCTGCGATCGGATACTATACCAAAGTTGGGACTCGATGGTGTTATAGACTGCACCAAAAAGCTGAGGACCGGGGCTGGTTGTAAAATTACAGGATTTTTCCGGGAGAAATAACAAAATGGGAGGGTGGCGGGAGATGGGCCTGAAATACAGGAGACTCCCGGGAAAAACACGAGTGTTGGCAGGTATGCAGTACACATCAAAACAAAACAAAAATATTATTATTCACATTAAACTAGTTTAAGGATTTATTTTCTGCCATTGAACAGTAAAGAAGATATTTAGAAAAATGTTGGAGACACTGCACACTGCAAAATATAGAAAAGTGTTTTTTTTTGTCTTGTTTGTAGTCGAAAAGTTAAATATTCTTGAATGTTTTTTTGACAGATATATATATATATTTCTGTTTTTCTGTTTTCTTTTTTTAGAAATAATACTTTTATAAATTAAGTTTTTCCTTTAAACAGGCTGAATAATCTTTAAAATTTCAGTAAATTTATCTGATCTTAAACTGAAAAAAGTATTATTTCATTAAATCTATTGACAGATTAATTTGTTTTAAAGAAAAAGTCACTTCTTTCATTTAATCATTAAATCATTCATTTTCTCTCGGCTTAGTCCCTCCACCACAGTGGAATGAACCGCCAACTTTTCCAGCATATGTTTTACACACTGGATGCCCTTCTAGCTGCAACCCAGTACTGGGAAACACCCATACACACTCAAACACACACACTCATACACTAAAGGCATTTTAGTTAATCAATTCCTATAGTGCATGTGGTTGGACCGTACAGGAAACGGAGTACCCGAAGGAAACCCACACAGGGAGAGCATGCAAACTCCACACAAAAACGCCAACTGACCCAGCTGGGACTCGAACCAGTGACCTTCTTGCTGTGAGGTGTTTGTGGTACCCACTGCGCCACCCTTAATTCATTCGTTCATTAAACTTCCTTTGGCTTAGTCCCTTTATTCGTCAGAGGTCGCCACAACAGAATGAACCACCAACTATTCCAGCATATGTTTTACACAGCGGATGCCCTTCCAGCTGCAACCCAGTATTGGGAAACACCCATACACAATCATACACTTCGGCTAATTCCCCTATAGCGCATGTGTTTGGACTGTGGGGGAAACCAGAGCACCTGAAGAAAACCCAGAGCAACACGGGGAGAACATGCAAACTCCACACAGAAAACTGACCCAGCCGAGACTCGAACGTGAAACCTTTTTGCTGTGAGGCCACAGTGCTAACCACTGTGTCGCGAAGTCACTTAATTTTGACTTATTATTTAGTTTTTTACTCGTCTAGAAAATGCTTCTTGATTTAAGAATTGTTAGTCTGTAAAACAAGACAAAAAGTAAGAAAAGCAGTGTGTTTATTTTTCCTACTATGGAAGTCAATAGTTACCAATTTCCAACATTATTCAAAATATCTTATTTTGTGATTAAAAAAGTAAAGAAACCACTTGAAGGTGAGTAAACTGAGTAAATGTTCATTTCTGAGTGAACTATCCCTTTAAAACACAGGTCTCAAACACAATTCCTGGAGGGCCGCAGCTCTGCACAGTTTTGCTCCAACGCAGCAGATCAACTAATCAAGGTGTTCATGAGTAGTCTGGACCACCTTGATTAGTTGATCAGCTGTGTTTGATTATGATTGGAGCAAAACTGTGCAGAGCTGCGGCCCTCCAGGAATCCAGTTTAAGACCTATGTTTTAAAATCTTGCAATGGAAAAACAACCAAAGACACTGAGGCAGACGCTCATTTTTCGCAATGTTTCGGGAAGTGCTGACGTTGTTTTTTTTTTAGAAGATGGTCAGTGCTTTTTGATTCAGTTCTGGATGTGAATGTTGATTGCGTTCAGTTTTTACTGTTATTCCACGAGAAGATCCAAACTAAAGGTGGATAAAAGACGTTCCCGTCATGTAAAGTGAAAGATGACGGTGTAGTACAAACCTGTAAAACAGAAGTCTAAGTCCCTCAATGATGATTAAAGAACATAAATATATGTACAAAGATGTGTGGAGGAGTTGAGGTGTGTATGTGTGTGTGAGAACGGATGAAGATGCGGTCACTGATACGGTTTACTGGCAAAATACAGTCATTTCATAAATAATATTATGACCTATTCCAGTACAGATCTGTTAACAATGTAAAATCAAGATGCATGATGGTTTTTAATTAGAGCCAAATTAAGTGAGGATTACTTAATAAATAGAACAGAAGGATCAGAAAACATATACTTAATTTTAAAGTGAAAGATCTTTTTCTAATTCTCAGTGATAATACCCTTGGTGTTCATTTTACAGATTTTATACATTTTGAAATTTGACTTTTTAAATAACTTAAATGTGTTTGTAAATAGATAAAAATGCAAAGTTCACTGCAAAAAAATGATCAATATGTTAAAAATAAAAATAAGTAAAATTGAGGGTTTTTATTCTGAACTGTCTGATATATATATATATATATATATATATATATATATATATATATATATATATATATATAAAACAGTTCATCGCCAGAAAACAATGCATATCTGCTTCTCAAGTGTTTAGATCAGGGGTGTCCAAACTCTGTCCTGGAGAGCCGGTGTCCTGCAGAGTTTAGCTCTAACCATAATCAAACACACCTGAACCAGATAATCAAGCTCTTACTAGATATACTAGAAACGTCCTGGCAGGTGTGTTGAAGCAAGTTGAAGCTAAACTCCACAGGACACCGGCCCTCCAGGACCGAGTTTAGACATCCCTGATTTAAATATTTAGATAGACTATATAAATATATATATATATAAAACAAGAAAATGCAAGATAGAAATCCAAATGAAGTGAATTTGTGAAGATACTTTGATTAAAATATCTCCCAATGGGCTCAGATTTTTTTTTTAACCCCACTGATTGTTTGTTCTTACTTTAAGCGCTTAACATTGATGCTTTTTTGCAGATAAGAAATAACTTGTCATTTTCCTTATATGAAGGTTGATAAATGTATCTTACTTTCACACCTAGACTTTGTTTCGGAACCTGGCACATTTCCCCAGTTAGCGCGGTTCGTTTGGCATTTGTGAATCCAGCAATTGATCCACGGCAAAACAATCGGTCCGAGATCGCCAGAATAGGGTGGTCTCGGCTCGATTGAAACAAACTCTTGGAGCTGATCAATTGTAGTGAGAAAGCAATACGATCTGAGCCAGGCTAAATCACAGAGTATTATAGGCATGTAATAGGCATAAATACGGCTATATGAAGAGAGAATGATGAGTAGGGTGTCATCATTCCTACCGGTAAACGTGCGTTTCATGTCAAATACAAAAGTAAACACATGTGAACTTTAAACCAGAGCTGTTTATCTGTTAGAAATATTGACTGAACAGCAGTCTTGGTTTATCTGTTATTTCTCTATATAATATAAAGCCTATATTGTATAAGCCAACAGCTCTGTATGAGAAAATGTCTTACCTCTGATTTATATCTGGTGATCATGTCTGTGGGTGTCACCACTCAAAATTAAAGCACCGGTTTTCACTTATGTCTTATTGCTCATAGTCATAAATAAAAATAAGGACGGATGACAGCTGAGCAAATAAACCCTGAAACTCTGACCAATGTAAGGGGAGTTTACTCGCACGTGACTTGTTTTAGTGACTTGTTTTAGCTGTGTGAACATTTTAACAATTTAAATCCCTGTTTCGAAACAAAAGAATCGATCCACAGGTGTGAACACACCCTCAATTCATCAAATCTTCACAATAATACTAAACAGGAGAATCAGTTTTGCAGTGAACATCCTGAAAACATGCTCAAAAATACTTAAAATACTTTCTACTGGGCTTCGACAAAATTAGTTCATTTAAAACTGAAAACGAAATTATTTTTCAGAACCCATCAGCGTGAATTTGTTCTTGTTAAGAGTAACTTATATATAAAAATGTACTTGTTAAACAGAAATGTCTCTTGAATTAAGAGAGATTAAATATCTGTACTGGAAAAGGCGATAATGTTTTTGTAATCTGACCACGGAGAGGTTCTTGAATGATATGGACAGCCCAATCTCACAGGTAAACGTGACTATTTTACGTATCGTCAGAAAAGTAGCTAATCCATACAATTTCATTCAGTTTCATATGAAAATGTAAGATTTTATAAAAAGTAGGCGTGGCCATAAACTCCACCCCTAACCTCTCATTGGGGGATGAGCAGATCATACTAAAACACACAAATACGATCATATAGATGAATATGAATTAGCCACTAAATAAAAAAGTTACGAATTGCCAGTGAGATTGCACTGATGTTAAGTGACCGCATCTTATATTTAAGTCATAAATATTACCACACTGTAATAATCAGTTAGTTACTTTACTTAAAATATAAGTGAGTAAACTCATGGCCTTAAGAGCAACAATCTCTGTTGGTTTCTAACTCTTAAGTTAAAGACATGAACTAGGTTTGATTTGATATTGTACAGGCTTTCAAAGTTTTATTCTTTGTATTTTTTTCAAACTTGATTTTGTCTATGACCTTTTTCTTGTGGTTTTTAGTTTTTATGAAGCACATTGGTCGACTTTAGACTTTTTTTTAGTGACGGGTTGTCATTAACTATGTTTACATGGACATCAGTGATCTAATGATTTGCCTTAATCTGATTAAGACGATAATATGATTAAGGTGTTTACATGAGCTGCTATTTGATCCCGTTTTACATGTTATAGCACATCATTCGTTTAATGATTAACGAGTTTTGTGTAATTTTGGGTGTTTCATTTTTAATTTGTCGACTTTAACTGCAGTTCGGCGCTTTCACTTTCATTCAGGAACATTTCATTCATGCCCCCGTGACAAACTCTGTGGTGTTGGATGCGAGTAGAAGTAAGGACTGGTGGAAGAGTGTTGCTTTAATGGAATTTGATTCCTGCAAAAACAAAAACCTCCGCATTTCGTGATTCAGGTGTCTGTGGTCCTTTACTGACTTGGTAGGTGCAGAGAATAGTGTCAAATAGTCATGTGTGTATAGACTATTTGCAAAATGGGGTCAAAAGTCCTACACGATGGTAATAGTTTGACTGCAATGTTTACATGTCTGTACTGCACTTCAATATTGGCACTAAATTCAGCATACTCAATTAATTAAATTCTGTTTAGTTCCATTATGACGTTAGTCGGATTAAGGGCATCAAAAATATGTTTCTCTTAATCAGAGTATTGTCTTAATCAGATTATTGGTGTCCATGTAAACGTACTCATTGTCATTGTCAAAAAGTCGGTAAACCCATTGACTTAACTTTCATAATTACACACATAGTTTGTTCACTTATTAATTATAAGCCAGCAAGTTTACTCTCTTTTAAGTAAAATCAACTGATTGCTTATTACAGTGTCTTCTGAAATAGTTGGGGCGAGAGTTGAGGTGATTAAAATGCAGATTTCTACATCTACACTGTAAAAAGGAATTAGTTACCTAATTAAAAAAGTGAGTAAACCCATTGCCTTAAAGCCAACAAGTTGATTTGACACATTTATTGATTTTACAACCCTTTGACTTAACTTTTAAAGTATGCACATAGTTTGTTTACCTAATTATAAGGCCAATGAGTTTACTCTCTTATTCTTAAGTTAAGTAATTGCTTTTTACAATGAATTATGGTATTATTTTAATAGCTTTCGGGATATTCCACATTTCCTCAAGCGCATCCGCACTCCTCCACGATCATATTCGGCACGTCGCGCTTCACAATGTTATATTCGTCATCGAAATACAGCATAGACATGGTGCTGAGTTTAGTAGGGATGCAGCAGGAGTTCATGGATCCCGGACTCATTCCTCGCATCCGGTACTGATTTACAACAGCAGTGTGAAAAGATGAAGCAGATCCGGGAACTCCAGCCATATACGCCGGACAATTCCCTTCGCAATAATTCCCGAAATACCCAGACGGCGCGATGATCCAGTCGTTCCAGCCAATGAGGCGAAAATCGATGTAAAACTGCTGTCGGCAGCACAGACTGTTGGATCCGTCGCACTCCAGACCTCGTTTGCGAATACGATGTTTGTTGTCCGCCACCCGCGCTTGAACCACAAGGAAAGGTCGATGGGATTCATCGGCGCTGTTCACTAATATTGGAACGACTCCCATTTTTTCGCAGCCTTCGCATCGAACGTCTAGATTTTGACGGCGGTCGCCTTGTGAGAAAACCATCTGTACGGCGTCCGTCAATGGGAACGTATGCCAGCCGCTGCGTTTAAGATCCACACGTTTCTCCACCAAATTCCACTTGCTGCCAACGCCAGGCTCCTGCGAGTACACTTTGACCGTGACTTTCCTCCGGGAGCCCTTCTCTAAAGCGCTGGGCAGGAGTTTGAAGTAGAGCCACAGGTTGGCTTGGGACACGTGCAGGTTTTGGTTTCCCTCATTGGAGATGATGAAGAATAAGCTGGTCTTGGAGGTCAGAGAATCGTCTGTGATTGAGAGAAAAGATCAATGATTAGAATTCAGAAAAAGCCCTTAACCCATTTAAAAACCTGTAATTAACCAGATTTATTATTAACCAGAAAATAATCAGGACACAACCTGAACATAACCAGAAAATAATGTGTACATTGTCAGAACATAACCTGAACATAATCAGAACATAACTAGAACATAATCTCAACATAACCACATATTAACCAGAAAATAATGTGTACATTATCAGAACATAACCTGAACATAATCAGAACATAACTAGAACATAACCAGAACATAATCTGAACATAACCACACATTAACCAGAAAATGGTCAGAACAAACCTGAACATCATCCAAACATAACATGAACATAATCAGAACATAACTAGAAAATAATCTCAACACAACCACATATTAACCAGAAAATAGTCAGAACATGACTCGAACATAACCAGAACATTACCTGAACATAACTAGAACATAATCTAAACATACACACAAATTAATCAAAGATAGTCAGAACATAACCAGAACACAACCTGAACATAACAAGAAAATAACCATAACATTATCAGAACATAATCTGAACTTAACCAGAACATAACCTGAACATAATCTCAACATAACCAGAACATAACCTGAACGTAATCTCAACCTAACCAGAACATAATCTGAACATAACTAGAACATAATCTGAACATAAACACAAATTAACCAAAAATAGTCAGAACATAACCTGAACATAACCACAACATAACCTGAACATAAATAGAACATACTCTGTACATAAACAAAAAATAACTAAAAATAGTCAGAACATAACCTGAACATAGTCAGAAAATAACCTGAACATTATCAGAACATAACTTGAGCATAATAAAACACAATCCAAACATAACCTGAGCATAATCAGAGCATAATCAGAGCATAACTACAACATAACCTGAACATAACCAGAAAATTGTCAGAACATAATGAGAACATAAGTATAACATAACCCGAACATAACCAGAGCATAACTAGAACATAATCTGAACATAACCACACATTAACCAGAAAATGGTCAGAACATAACCTGAACATCATCCAAACATAACATGAACATAATCAGAACATAACTAGAAAATAATCTCAACACAACCACATATTAACCAGAAAATAGTCAGAACATGACTCGAACATAACCAGAACATTACCTGAACATAACTAGAACATAATCTGAACATACACACAAATTAATCAAAGATAGTCAGAACATAACCAGAACACAACCTGAACATAACAAGAAAATAACCATAACATTATCAGAACATAATCTGAACTTAACCAGAACATAACCTGAACATAATCTCAACATAACCAGAACATAGCCTGAACGTAATCTCAACCTAACCAGAACATAATCTGAACATAACTAGAACATAATCTGAACATAAACACAAATTAACCAAAAACAATCAGAACATAACCTGAACATAAACACAAATTAACCAAAAATAGTCAGAATGTAACCTGAACATAACCAGAACATAACCTGAACATAACTAGAACATAATCTGAACATAAACACAAATTAACCAAAAAGAGTCAGAACGTAACCTGAACATAACCAGAACGTAACCTGAACATAACTAGAACATAATCTGAACATATACACAAAATAATCAAAAATAGTCAGAACATAACCTGAACATAAATAGAACATACTCTGTACATAAACAAAAAATAACTAAAAATAGTCAGAACATAAACTGAACATAGTCAGAAAATAACCTGAACATTATTAGAACATAACTTGAGCATAATAAAACACAATCCAAACATAACCTGAGCATAATCAGAGCATAACTACAACATAACCAGAACATAACCAGAAAATTGTCAGAACATAATGAGAACATAAGTATAACATTACCCGAACATAACCAGAGCATAACTAGAACATAATCTGAACATAAACACAAATTAACCAGAAAATAGTCAGAACATAATCAGAACATGACTAGAACATAACCAGAAAATAACCAGAACATTATTAGAACATAACCTGAAGATAATCAGAACTTGACCAGATCATGACCTGAACATAACCAGGCAGAACATAATCTGAAAATGAACACAAATTACCCAGAAAATAGTCTGAACATAACTACAACATAATCTAAGCATAAACACAAATTAACCAAAACATAATCAGAACATAACCAGAACATAACCTGAACATTATCAAAACATAACCTAAACATGTTAGAAAATAATACAAACATGACCTGCCCTGGAACAGATTAGCCATTCACCATAAGATACAATGACAACAAAGAACAGCTAAAGCTGAACTGCCTTCCTGGAACCCAAAATCTTATCTCTAAACTAAAACTTAAGTCAGGGTCTGGTGGACGGCTGAACCTGCTGAACTCCTAGAGCCTATAGGAGAAAGACTGCACACATTAACATTCAGAGAGGGCCGTGGATCTCTAACGCCTCCTGAATGGACACACAATCTGGACCTCTTACACTTCAAGACTATAAACTCTGTTTGTCCTCATCAGATTCTTAGTGCGCTTCATTTGAGTATTATTAAAACATGTAAACATTCATTGAAATAGTCACACAATTATCATAAAAATGCCAATTATAAACATGTGTTTTCTCCTAGAACTGTAAATACTGTAGATCACTTTATGTTATTATAATTTCTTCATATTTTAGAGTAAAATATTATTTTAACTGTCATAAACAACTGATTTGTGGATAAAACAAATAATGCCATGAGAAATTTCTGGTTATAATGCTGTTATTATTATTATTTTCACATTACAGTATTAAGAATGGGAGAAATATGCTTTGTTATCATACAAAATTCACTACTAAAATAAACACTACAGCTCATTTAAATTTACATTTAGAAAAATCACTACTAATATATGCAGAATACTAATACAAAAATAATATTATAATAGTACTACATAAAAAATGACTAATGCTATTATATACTCACATTGCAGCAATGGAAATTTTGAAAAAATAAAATTGTGTCATAAGAATAATGCAAAGGGCTGTATATATATATAGTTGAAGTCAGAATTATTAGCCCCGTTTTGATTTTTTTCTTCTTTTTTAAATATTTCCCAAATGAAGTTTGACAGAGCAAGGAAATTTTCACAGTATGTCAGATGATATTTTTTCTTCTAGGAAAAGTCTTATTTGTTTTATTTTGGCTAGAATAAAAGCAGTTTTGAATTTTTAAAAAAGTATTTTTGGGACAAAATTATTAGCCCCTTTAAGCTAGTTTTTTTTCCGAGAGTCTGCAGAACAAACCATCGTTATACAATAACTTGGCTAATTACCCTAACCTGCCTAGTTCACCTTATTAACCTAGTTAAGCCTTTAAATGTCACTTTAAGCTGTATAGAAGTGTCTTGAAAAATATCCAGTCTAATATTATTTACTGTCATTATGACAAAGATAAAATAAATCAGTTATTAGAAATTGTTTTTTGAAACTTTTATGCTTAGAAATGTACTGAAACAATCTGCCCTCCATTAAACAGAAATTGGGGAAAAAAATAAACAGCAGCGCTAATAATTCAGGGGGGCTAATAATTCTGACTTCAACTGTATATATATATATATATATATATATACACACACACACAGTTGAAGTCAGAATTATTAGCCCCCTTTTGAATTTTTATTTTTTTATTTTTCCCAAATGATGTTTAACAGATTAAGGAAATGTTCACAGTATGTCTGATAATATTTTTTCTTCTGGAGAAAGTCTTATTTGTTTTATTTTGGCTAGAATAAAAGCAGTTCTTAAAAAAATTTTAAGCCATTTTAGGGACAAAATTATTCAACCCGGGCTCATTGTGGAAACGTAGCCCCGTGGACGTTTCTGGAGACTGCCAAATATGTCTCGAGTGGTACGTATTCAAGCAGTTTTTGTTTTTGCAAATCTGCGAGAGGCCGCTGTGCGCGCTTTTTCGCATCTCAGATCTTGGGAGCGCGCGCCGTTCGCAACCACGCTGTTCTCACGTACAAAAGCCACCGGTGGCCACTGTAGAGCGGTTAGCCGTCTGACTGACTGGCTGGCCCTCCACCTTCCCTAAACCCAAGCGACGCGTTTGTTGACCGCATTTTTCGGATCTTGCCCTGTTGCGAACTAGTTCGCTTTAATTTTTTTGGATTCTGTTTTTCATCTTACCTGATTTCTGGAACCGCTCTTCCCCGGACTCGATCCCGGTCGTCGCCGTGGCCAGCTCCTCCTCCCTCCAGGCCTCCGCTCCACCGACGTAACGCTACGAGCTAAGCGGACAAACTGGTTGAGGTGGGAAAGTCCTCCACACGTAGGCGAGTTGTCAGCTGGCGAGCGCGAAGAGGAGGAGCGGAGCGGCGTCACACCACCCCGCAGCGTTCGCTCGATTAAAAAAAACAAAACGCTGCCATACGTACCTCCAGCCACATAAATCTCGGTCTCCAGAAACATCCACGGTGCTACGTTTCCAGAATGAGCTTGGGTTGAAATTATTAGCCCATTTAAGATATATATATATATATATATATTTTTTTTTGATATTCTACAGAACAAACCATCATTATACAATAACTTGCGTAATTACCCTAACCTGCCTAGTTACCCTAATTAACCTAGTTAAGCCTTTAAATGTCACTTTAAGCTGTATGGAAGTGTCTGAAAAATATCTAATCAAATATTATTTCCTGTCATCATGACAAAGATAAAATAAATCAGTTATTAGAGATGAGTTATTAAAACTATTATGATTTAAAACACTTTACAATAAGCCTTCATTGGTTATTGTTAGTTTACTAGCATGAACTAATAATCAACACAATATATACAGCATTCATGAATCACTGTTCAACATTTACTAAAGCATTGTTAAAATCTGAACGCATGCTTGTTGACATTAGTTAATGCACTCTGGGTTATCATTAACAATAGCAACTGTATTTTCATTACAACAAACATGAACAAATGTTTTGATAAATGCATTGCTTATTGTTTGTTTTTGTTAATAAGTGTAATAAATAGTGCAACCTTATTGTAAAAGTGTTACCAAAATATGCATTACACCACAGGTTTCAAGATGGATTCCTGGAGGGCCGCAGCTCTGCACAGTTTTGCTCCATCCCTAATCAAACACAGCTGATCAACTATTTTTAAGACTACAAGAGACCATTACGCAGGTGTGAGTTGGAGCTGAATGCATGCAATTAGTCACTTTAAAAAAGTGTAAAGACATTGACTTTTTTGTAATTATGCGCATATTTAATTCACTTGATTTTAAGGTTACAGTTTTTACTCTTTTTTTTTTTTTTTTAAAGTAAAGTCAACTGATTACATTTCACTGTGTACAAATGCACAATATTAAACCCTGATATCATGTGTAGATAGCTGATATGTGTGTAAAGTGTGTGTTGTGGTGTCAGGGTGAAGCGTGACGCTGATGTGACAGTGGAGATCTGGGGTCTGATCCAGCACAGTCAGGGGTCTGGATGGAGATGACAGGACTCAGAGAGCGTATGAGAAAACAACACAACACAACACAACTCAACACCACAGAGACTTCCCAGAGAACCGCTGATCCACAGACAGAGACACAATGAGCTGCGTGACGTCAGAGGAAACACACAGACAGCAGACAGTGAGAAGCACACACACACACTTCCTCTGACAGTCACTGAAGCAGCACATTCACACACACTGCAGCCAAACACTACACAACTGAACCACTTCAACACAATCACACACACACTGCAGCCAAACACTACACAACTGAACCACTTCAACACAATCACACACACACACACTACAGCCAAACACTACACAACTGAACCACTTCAACACAATCACACACACACTGCAGCCAAACACTACACAACTGAACCACTTCAACACAATCACACACACACTGCAGCCAAACACTACACAACTGAACCACTTCAACACAATCACACACACACACACTACAGCCAAACACTACACAACTGAACCACTTCAACACAATCACACACACACTGCAGCCAAACACTACACAACTGAACCACTTCAACACAATCACACACACACTACAGCCAAACACTACACAACTGAACCACTTCAACACAATCACACACACACTGCAGCCAAACACTACACAACTGAACCACTACAACACAATCACACACACACTACAGCCAAACACTACACAACTGAACCACTTCAACACAATCACACACACACTGCAGCCAAACACTACACAACTGAACCACTTCAACACAATCACACACACACACACTACAGCCAAACACTACACAACTGAACCACTTCAACACAATCACACACACACTACAGCCAAACACTACACAACTGAACCACTTCAACACAATCAAACACACACTACAGCCAAACACTACACAACTGAACCACGTCAACACAATCACACACACACTACAGCCAAACACTACACAACTGAACCACGTCAACACAATCACACACACACTACAGCCAAACACTACACAACTGAACCACTTCAACACAATCACACACACACACTTCAGCCAAACACTACACAACTGAACCACTTCAACACAATCACACACACACTACAGCCAAACACTACACAACTGAACCACTTCAACACAATCACACACACACTACAGCCAAACACTACACAACTGAACCACTTCAACACAATCACACAATCACACACACACTACAGCCAAACACTACACAACTGAACCACTTCAACACAATCACACACACACACTTCAGCCAAACACTACACAACTGAACCACTTCAACACAATCACACACACACTACAGCCAAACACTACACAACTGAACCACTACAACACAATCACACACACACTACAGCCAAACACTACACAACTGAACCACTTCAACACAATCACACACACACTACACCCAAACACTACACAACTGAACCACTTCAACACAATCACACACACACTACAGCCAAACACTACACAACTGAACCACTTCAACACAATCACACACACACTACAGCCAAACACTACACAACTGAACCACGTCAACACAATCACACACACACTACAGCCAAACACTACACAACTGAACCACTTCATCACAATCACACACACACACTACACCCAAACACTACACAACTGAACCACTTCAACACAATCACACACACACACTACACCCAAACACTACACAACTGAACCACTTCAACACAATCACACACACACACTACAGCCAAACATTACACAACTGAACCACTTCAACACAATCACACACACACACTACACCCAAACACTACACAACTGAACCACTTCAACACAATCACACACACTACAGCCAAACACTACACAACTGAACCACTTCAACACAATCACACACACACACTACACCCAAACACTACACAACTGAACCACTTCAACACAATCACACACACACACTACAGCCAAACACTACACAACTGAACCACTTCAACACAATCACACACACACACTACAGCCAAACACTACACAACTGAACCACTTCAACACAATCACACACACACTACAGCCAAACACTACACAACTGAACCACTTCAACACAATCACACACACACTACACCCAAACACTACACAACTGAACCACTTCAACACAATCACACACACACACTACACCCAAACACTACACAACTGAACCACTTCAACACAATCACACACACACACTACAGCCAAACATTACACAACTGAACCACTTCAACACAATCACACACACACACTACACCCAAACACTACACAACTGAACCACTTCATCACAATCACACACTACACCCAAACACTACACAACTGAACCACTTCAACACAATCACACACACACACTACACCCAAACACTACACAACTGAACCACTTCAACACAATCACACACACACACTACAGCCAAACTTTACACAACTGAACCACTTCAACACAATCACACACACACTACACCCAAACACTACACAACTGAACCACTTCAACACAATCACACACACACTACAGCCAAACACTACACAACTGAACCACTTCAACACAATCACACACACACACTACAGCCAAACTTTACACAACTGAACCACTTCAACACAATCACACACACACTACACCCAAACACTACACAACTGAACCACTTCAACACAATCACACACACACTACAGCCAAACACTACACACCAGAACCACTTCAACACAATCACACACACACTGCAGCCAAACACTACACAACTGAACCACTTCAACACAATCACACACACACACTACACCCAAACACTACACAACTGAACCACTTCAACACAATCACACACACACTACACCCAAACACTACACAACTGAACCACTTCAACACAATCACACACACACACTACACCCAAACACTACACAACTGAACCACTTCAACACAATCACACACACACACTACAGCCAAACATTACACAACTGAACCACTTCAACACAATCACACACACACTACACCCAAACACTACACAACTGAACCACTTCAACACAATCACACACACACTACACCCAAACACTACACAACTGAACCACTTCAACACAATCACACACACACTACACCCAAACACTACACAACTGAACCACTTTAACACAATCACACACACACTACACCCAAACACTACACAACTGAACCACTTCAACACAATCACACACACACTACAGCCAAACATTACACAACTGAACCACTTCAACACAATCACACACACACACACACACTACAGCCAAACACTACACAACTGAACCACTTCAACACAATCACACACACACTACACCCAAACACTACACAACTGAACCACTTCAACACAATCACACACACACTACACCCAAACACTACACAACTGAACCACTTCAACACAATCACACACACACTACACCCAAACACTACACAACTGAACCACTTCAACACAATCACACACACACTACACCCAAACACTACACAACTGAACCACTTCAACACAATCACACACACACTACACCCAAACACTACACAACTGAACCACTTCAACACAATCACACACACACTACACCCAAACACTACACAACTGAACCACTTCAACACAATCTAGGGATGTCCTGTGAGAAGCTAGTTAGACTGGGGGTGTGTTGTGATGTCCTGATAGGGTTGTGTAGTTTATCGTTTGATCTCCGCTGTGTATATATACACACAGGGGATATTTATACATGCAGTATACATACTTTATTTTATTTTTATAATAACTCCGGTGACGTTTGTCTGTTTTCTCTCTCTCTTGGACTTTCCCACTGTACTGTCGTCAACATAAAATAAGAAATATGATCGCTCCGCTCCTCTATAATGCACTGGGAGGATTAATAAATCTCAGCCTTCAGGAGTTTGG
>NC_133186.1:46017500-46030000 GCF_049306965.1 Danio rerio | reverse complement strand
TGGATAAACCCATTATTTGGGTTAAAAAGTGTCATTTAAATTGAATTGAAAACACAATGTTGAGTTGAATATTGCACACCCAATCACTGGGTTAAAATCTGTCATTTAAATTGAATTGAAATCACAATGTTGGGCCGGGTATGGAGAAACCTATTCTTTCTATTAAAAATGTTATTTAAACTGAATTGAAAATCAATGTTGGGTTAAATATTTACAAAACTAAACTGTTGGGTTAAAACATGTCAGTTAAAGTGAACTGAATACCCAGTATTGGGTCAAATATGGACAAATTGATTCTTTGTGTTGAAACATGTCATTTAAATTGAATTGAAAGTACAATTTTGGGTCAAATATGGACAAACCCAAGTAGTGTCATTTAAACTGAATTGAAATCACAATGTTGGGTCGGGAATGAAAAACCCATTAGTTCTATTAAAAATGTTGTTTAAATTGAATTGAAAATCAATGTTGGGTTAAATATGGACAATACTAAACTGCTGGGTGAAAACAAGTCATTTAAATTGAAATGAGCACCCAGTATTGGATCAAATATGGACAAACCTAAGTGTTTGGTTACTTTTTTTTTGTATTTAAATTGAATTGAAACCACAATGTTGGGTCAAATATGGATAAACCCATTATTTGGGTTTAAAAGTGTCATTTAAATTGAATTGAAAACACAATGTTGAGTTGAATATTGCACACCCAATCATTGGGTTAAAATCTGTCATTTAAATTGAATTGAAATCACAATGTTGGGCCGGGTATGGAGAAACCTATTCTTTCTATTAAAAATGTTATTTAAACTGAATTGAAAATCAATGTTGGGTTAAATATAGACAAAACTCAAATGTTGGGTTAAAACGTGTCTTTTGAAGTGAACTGAATACCCAGTATTGGGTCAAATTGATTCTTTGTGTTGAAACGTGTCTTTTAAATTGAATTGAAAACACAATGTTGAGTTGAATATGGCACACCCAATCACTGGGTTAACATGTTTCATTTAAATTTAATGGAAAACAATGTAGGGTCAGGTATGGAAAAACCCACTCGTTCGATTAAAAATGTTGTTTAAACTGAATTGAAAAATCAATGTTGGGTTAAATATGGACAAAACTAAACTGTTGGGTTAAAACGAGTCATTTAAATTGAACTGAGCACCCAGTATTGAGTCAAAAATGGACAAACCTATGTGTTTGGTTAAAATGTTATAATTAAATTGAATTGAAAGCACAATGTTGGATCGAATATGGATAAACCCATTATTTGGGTTAAAAAGTGTCATTTAAATTGAATTGAAAACACAATGTTGAGTTGAATATGGCACACCCAATCACTGGGTTAAAATCTGTCATTTAAATTTAAATGAGAACCCAATGTTGGGTCAAATATGGACAAACTCAAACATTGGGTTAAAAAGTGTCATTTCAGTTGAAATGAAAGCAAAATGTTGGGTCAAATATGGAAAAACCCATACTTTAGGTCAAAATGTGTCATTTAAATTGAATTGAAAACACAATTTTAGGTCAGATATAGACCAAACACATGCATTGGATTAAAATGTGTCATTTAAATTTAAATAAAAACACAATATTGGGTCAAATATGGAACTGTTGGGTTAAAAAGTGATTTAAATTTAACTAAAAAACTTATCCCAACATTTGACCCAACATTGTGTTAAAACAGCATTTTTAGAGTGTTGCAAAGCCCAACTACTACCTTAATAACTATAGGAATGTATTGAGTCAAATGTCATAGTTAATGCTTCATTAATAGAGACAATTGTCCATAATTGACTCAGGTTGTTGTTCAGAGTGTAGCCATCATCCCTCGTCCTACATTTGTTTTCCTCTTAAATATCCTGTTACATTCAAAAACCCGTCTTATTATGCAGGTAAAACAGCATGCAAAGAGCGTTTGGTGTTGACGTGAGGCCCTGAATTGAGTGACTTTTCAATGTAAGCTTTGATTTGCATAACAAATGGAGCTGCGTGCTGCAAATCTCATGTTTGTTTTTCCTACTATGGACATCAAAGGTTAGCAATTTCCAACATTCTTCAAAATATCTTCTTTTATGTTCAACAGAATAAAGAAACTCATAATAACCACTTGAGGCCGAGTTAATGGCGAGTGCATTTTAATTTTTGGGTAAACTATCCATTTTACATGATCTTTACACTAAAGAAAATATGAACTGATCACTGAGGATCAAAATATTTACTGCATGACATCCCCTGTAGGAATGTTCATATATTAAAATGGCTACAATCAATTAAGTATTGACTTAAATCACACTCTAGAAACAAACATACAGTGCATATATATATATATATATATATATATATATATATATATATATATATATAAACTTTTCTTCAGCTTAGTCCCTTTATTTATCAAAGGTCACCACAGTGAAATGAACCGCCAACTATTACAGCATATGTTTTACACAGCAGATGCCATTTCCAGCTGCAACCCAGCACTGGGAAACACCCATACACACTCACTTTTAAACTTATTTAAAAGTGAGTTCATCAGTTTCCCTATAGCGCATGTGTTTGGACTGTGGGGGAAACCGGAGTACCCGGAGGAAACACACGGCAACACGGGGAGAACATGCAAACTCCACAAAGTGTAAAGTGTAATATAAATTTCATTTAACAACCAACCCAATGTTGTGTTTGTTTTTACATTTGGCTAAAACAACCCAACATTTTATTAAAATTTAGTTTAAATATGCTTACATTTTAATAAGTAGCCTCTAATAAATGCAGGGTTGTTTTAACACAATGTTGAGTCAAATATGAACAAATCCAACCATTAGATTAAGTATTAAACATTAAATATTTGACCCAACATTAGGTTAAAACAACTCAGCATGTATTAGATTGTGGTTATAAGATAAAAGATATTACCTTTGTTATATGAGGGGAAATGCTGGGTTGCATAACCTAATGTTGGGTCAAATATGGACAAACCGAACATTTCATTATTATATATTCTGACTGAGTATTCTCTGTCATAAGCATCATGTGACAGCTTCAGTCTGCTCCTGTCTGTATGGGTTGAACTTTTTCCATGATGAAAATAACTTCATATAATTTCAGGCTCTTTAGGCTGTGATTTAATTACTCAGAAACAGCTCCTGACATTTGACTACAGGCCTCAGATCAGTGCTTGTGTTCTTTAAACAATCTGAACATTGATATCGGATGATCTCACAGTCATTACAGTTCAAGAATCACATCCACGATCAAGTCGATTAACGTCAATCGGACTCAGCGCGAGCTAATCAATATGCAGTGCAGATCTCTAAGCTTTCACACACAGTGTTTGTCTTTCACCTTTACTGTCTCTCCGTGCTCATGTATATATATAAGACTGAGCTCCAGAAACACTCACACAGGGATAAATGTCATTAAAGCAGGGCCTTATGATCCCGTTGTGCATTGATTTGCAGAGACAAAAGATGCTTGTCTTCATAATATTTCTTCAACATTTCGGCTGACGTCAAATCGCGAGTAACTCAATATCAGTTAATGCGATAAAGGTAATGACAATAACATCAAATAATTTGGTGGAGCAGACTCAGGATCAGCAGCAACTGGGCTCAGGTCTGCTAAATATCACTCTTGAATAACTCTGAGTTGTTTTAACTCAACGTTTGGTTAAATACGGACAAACCCAATTGTGGGGTTTTCACGTGTCATTTAAATTGAATTGAAAACATCGGTAACACTTTAGACTAAGTGCAGTGTTCACTATTAAACAGAGGCTTATTGTTATATGAGATATGGGCTGTTTATAAAGTACATTCATTCATTTTCCTTCAGCTCAGTCCACAGCAGATGAGCTGCCATCTATTCTGGTATATGTTTTATGCAGCGGATGCCCTTTCAGCTGCAACCCAGTATTGGGAAACACACACACTCATACACTACAGCCAATTTAGTTCATCAGTTCCCCTATAGCGCATGTGTTTGGACTGTGGGGGAAACCGGAGCATCCAGAGGAAACCCACACTAACTTGGGGAGAACATGCAAACTCCACACTGTAATCATACCCAATACATTCTAATAAATGCTGGACTATTCTAACCCAATGCTGGGTCAAATATGAACAAACCCAAGTGTAACGGAGGCCAGCTAGTAAGTGCTGTGCAGGTAAACCTCACTGCTCTGACCTCTAAAGGTGCTCTAGTGACAATCACTAGAGGCCATGGTCTTTAGCCTCCTTGTTAGAGCAAACGACTGTCATGCGGAGGGTCGCTAGTTCGACTCCAGCTCAGATCGGGTTGAGTGGTGTTGGACTGGCGGGTTACTCAAGCATTGGGTTGAAAAATATAATTTAAATTCAATTTAACAAATTAACCCAATGTTGGGTTTGTCCATATTTGACCCAACGTTGAATTAAAACAACCCAGCAGTTAATTAGAATGTATAAATGGAGTCAATGGTTACCCATTTCTAACATTCTTCAAAGTATCTTCTTTTGTATTTAACAGGAAATAGAAAGTCATGAAGGATTGAGACGAGTAAAGGGTGAGTAAATGTTACACTGTTTTCACTTTTGGGTACTCAAAATGATGGGTTGTTTTATCCCAACGCTGGGTCAGATATGAACAAGCTGCACAGTTGGGTTAAAAAATATTATTTAAATTTAATTTTCAAAAATGTACCCAGCGATGGGTTTGTGCACATTTGACCGATCATTGAGTTAAAACAACCCAGAATTGTTTAGTGTATGAATGTCAGTGGTTATCAGTTTCTAACATTCTTCAAAATATCTTCTTTCATATTAAACAAGAAATAGAAAGTCATAAAGGATTGAGACGAGTGAAGGGTGAGTAAATATTACACTGTTTTTACTTTTGGGCACTCCGCTGGGTTGTTTTTACCCAGCATTTGGTCAAATATGAACAAACTGCACAGTTGGGTTAAAAAATATTATTTGCATTTAATTAAAAAATAAAACATCATTGGGTTTGTCCGTATTTGACCTAGCGTTGAATAAAAGCAACCCAGCATTTTTAGTGTATGGATCTTAATGGTTACCCATTTCTAACCCATTCTTCAAAATATCTTCTTTTATGTTCAACAGAGAAATGAAACTGTTTCTTGTGAGGACTGAAGCGTGAGTGAATTATTACACAATTTTCAGCTTTGGTTGTTGGTTTGTTGTTTTAACCCAATGTTGGGTCAACAATGAACAAACCACAAAGTTGGGTTGAAAAATGTAATTTTTTTTAAAATTAACCCATCATTAGGTTTGTTTGGTTATATTTGACCAAGCATTGAATTAAAACAAGCCAGAATGTTTTAGTGTATGAATCCTAATAGTTACCCATTTCTAACATTCTTCAAAATATCTTCTTTCATATTTAACAGAAAATAGAAACTCATAAAGGATTGAGACGAGTAAAGGGTGAGTAAATATTACACTGTTTTCACTTTTGGGCACTCAAAATGATGGGTTGTTTTATCCCAACGCTGGGTCAGATATGAACAAGCTGCACAGTTGGGTTGAAAGATATATTTGCATTTAATTAAAAAATAAAACATCATTGGGTTTGTCCGTATTTGACCTAGCGTTGAATAAAAGCAACCCAGCATTTTTAATTCAGCTTTTTTTTTAGTGTATGGATCTCAATGGTTACCCATTTCTAACATTCTTCAAAATTTCTTCTTTCATATTTAACAGAAATAGAAACTCATAAAGCATTGAGACGAGTGCGGGTGAGTAAATTATTACACAATTTGTACTTTTGGGCACTCAAAATGTTGGGTTGTTTTAACCCATCCTTGAGTCAAACATAAATACAACCGTTGGGTTAAAAAGTGTCATTTGAATCCGTATGTGACAACTCTGGGAAACAACGGCTCATTATAGTTTAGAGTGGATGAAGGATTCCTTTAATCATCTGAGGAACATTTTGTAGAATGAAAGATTGGATGTTAAAGGGTCAGTTCACCCACAACTGGCAATTCTGTCATCATTTTCTCACCCTTCACTTGTTCAAACCCGTTTGACTTTCTTTTATTCTGATGAACACAAAAGAAGATATTTTGAAGAATGTTGAAAAAAACCTGTAACCATTGACTTCAGTAGACCCTAAGAAATGCTGGCTTATTTAAATCCAATTCGAGTAAAATATGGACAAACTTTAACATTTATTTATTTATTTACTTATAATTTGGTCTGATAAATTTTAAAAATTAACCCAGCACTAATGTTTAGTCCATATTACACCCACAATTGGGTTGAAATAACTCAAAAATGGCAGGTTATTTCAATCCAATTGCTGGGTTAACTTTTAAATTAAATTATCGTTTATTCATTTTCCTGCAGCTCAGTTCCTTTATTCATCAGAGGTTGAAATGAACCGTCAACTATTTTACACAGCGGATGCCCTTCCAGCTGCTACCCAGTATTGGGAAACACCTATACACACTCATGAACTGTCAACTATTTTCCACAGCGGATGCCCTTCCAGCTACTACCCAGTAATGGGAAACACCTATACACACTTATGAACCGTCAATTATTTTACTCAGCGGATGCCCTTCCAGCTGCTACCCAGTATTGGGAAACACCCATACACACTCATTAACACACAGACACTCATACACTACGGCCAATTTAGTTCATCAGTTCCCCTATAGCGCATTTGTTTGGAATGTGGGGGAACCGGAGCACCGGAGGAAACCCACACCAACACAGGGAGAACATGCAAACACAGAAATGTCAACTGACTCGAACCAGCGACCTCCTTGCTGTGAGGCAACAGTGCTAACCACTGAGCCACTGTGCTGCCATGAATTAAAATAGGACCAAATTTAACCCAGTGTTTGGGTTAGTCCATATTTCACCCAATTTTGGTTTAAATAATTCAGCATTTCTTAGAATGTTCTTTGGTGCTCAACTGATGAAAGAAACTCATAAAGGTTTGGAAATACTTGAGGGGGAGTAAATATTGAGCACTCTTTCAATTTTGTGTGAACTACCCCTTTAAATGTAATTCATGAACAGCTCTAATCATATACATCCACCATCCCCGCGCAGCGCGCTCTCAGACGGCCACACACACATGCATGCACTCTCAGAAAATGACGTGTACTACATGTTCAAACTATTTTTAATTAGTTGAAACAACACAATTATTTAGTTTTGGGGGGACAACTTAATTGTTTTACGTTCAATACACACTTTTTTAAGGTAAGTGGTTGTAAACAATTCATATAGACTGAATTTAAACAAATTAAATGTAGTAATGTTCAAATTAATGAATTTGTTTAAATTCAGCTCATATTATATTGCATTGTTTGCTGCTATACGCGCCTTAAAACAGTTTGTAAATCCAATGAATCATTTATAAGTGCTTGTTGTCACAATGCAAACTGATTGTGTGGAACCCTGCATCTTTAAAGTGCGCAAACACACACCTGTCTCCGCGAAGCTGATGATCTCCGACGTCTCCTCCTCCAGCTCGTGCATGTACGCCGCGTGCCCGTCCAGATTCGGGATCTCCACCCGCCCGTCCTCGCGCAGCTTCCCGGCGTGCAGCTTCTTGAGCGCGGTCACCATCGCCGCCTTCGGGATGGGGTGTGTGATGTTGGGTCTGTCCCGCATCTGCAAGCGGCTCAAAATGTGTCTCTTCACCGCCTCCAGGAAATCCCCGTCCGCCGGTCCATCCGTCTTGGGGAGCCCGCAGGACGCGCAGCTCGTGCTGGTGCTCGGGGTCTCGGTGTCCGGTGCCGGTGTGCCGCGGATGGAGGACAGGACGCAAACTAAACAAAGCACTTCAAACATCAAGCTTTTCATCTTCCAGGATGCGAGCTGGATGGATGGAAATGAAAGTTCGTATCCGCCTTGATTATTTGTCGCTCTTTTGTTTTCCCTCTAATTAAAAAAAAAGTGTAAGATCCACTGCTAGAGGTCCGGGCTTGGGGAGTGATTAAAACACAAAGCAATTAATCCTGGCTTATGGATATCCCGGACACACAGTGATGCATTCAGTCAAATTCTGCTCGATTGATTCTCCATTTGAGTGAATAATAAAGTCTTGCTTTCAGCGGACGCACTTTTACGCACGAGCCTGGCGCGTCATGGCATGACTGGAAATCTCAGCATTACGCGTCAAATAAAAACCCCACAGACTAAACAAAGGATCTGTTATGATTCCTTCACTCTGCTAACTTAAAATCCTCCATGATGATGATGATGATGGGAGAGAGTGTGAAGCAGTCACCCGCGGAATTTCCAAATAACCATTCGCCTTTTATGTTTGTTAGTTCTTCAATAAAAAATCCCGTCCTCCTTTGTTGGACATTTTGACTTCCAGTGAAGGTTTCCCAGACACTTCTTCATCATCGCTCTCGGTGCTCGGGATGCTGTGTGGGAGCTTCTCTCTCTCTCTCTCTCTCCAGCGAACAGACATTGTGCCGCTTCAGAGCCGCAGGAAAGTTTATATACTGGACTGAAGGACCACGTGGGACGAGCAGCAACTCCAGAGGATTATAAAGGTATCTGATCTGACTGAGGAAATGTGCCAGGACTAATGCGACATTTCAGAGCATTTTAATTTTAATGCAATTCTCATTCAAATGTTGCACAATAACAGAAGTCACGAGAGTCATGCGTTTAAATTAGCCAATAAAAGTGCGCAATATTAAACAAGACAGCATCTATTGATGATAACAATACAAAACGTGCATAATGCCGAACATGCGTATTTTAAGTGATTGTGCATTATTTTATTGAATAGAATTTAAAAAACGCACGAAATGTGTGTGTGGAAAAGATGGAGCATCCTCTTTGACTAAAAACATTTATAGGCAGCAGGTTTCAGTCATGGAAAGCAAATGAGCGACACTTTTTAACAGGTTTGAGTGATTGAACGTGTGAACTCGTAAACTTGTCCAGCAGGCGCCAGAGGAGCTCATCTAAAAATCACTGACCTGCTAAACTCACGGATACTGCTTCAAAAGCACCACTTTTACATAGTCTGAGCATTAAAATAGGCTCTATAATATAGAGTACAGCTGTTTTTAAATAAAACAACGTGCAAATATTTTTAAAAATGCAATAAAAGGGCATTTGAACTCAAATGAGAAGTGATTTTAGATTTATGTAAATAAAAATGAATAGCGCATCACTGATGGAGTTTAAAGTTGTAAAACAGCGCCACCACTCGCTAAAACAAGACATCACATGTCATGCATACTCCGTCACCTTGGAATTGGTTCTGTCTGCGTTCTAAATGGTTTTGAGATGTTGAGTGTCAAAGTTATTGCAATAAATATAGCAAACAGTATGTGTCTAACAGTTCTCTTTCATACATTAACATGACAGAGACCATAAATATACTCTAAATGTAAATTATCAAAATTCTCTTACATTTGCCAATTGGAGTTTATGTTGTTTTGACTCAACATTGGGTTAAAACAACCCAGCATTTGATTAACTTTTAGCTTAAATATGCTTCAGTTTTAATACATAGCCTCTCATAAATGCTGGGTTGTTTTAACACAATGTTGAGTCAAATATTCACAAATCTAACCATTAGATTAAATTTTAAACATTAAATATTTGCGCCAACGTCAGGTTAAAACAACCCAGCTTGATTATAGTGTGGTTATAAGATAAAAGATATTACTTTTGAAATATGGACAAAAATGCTGGGTTGCATAACCTAATGTTGGGTCAAATATGGACAAACTGAACATTTCGTTATTATATATTCTGATTAAGTGTCATAAACATCATGTGACAGCGTCAGTCTGCAAGACAATATGTGTCTAACAGTTCTCTAAATGTAAATTATCAAAGTTCTCTTACATTTGCAAATTGGAGTAAAAAAAACAACAACAGAAAATGCAGATAGGAGCTTCTAATTCTGAAAAGTAAACGGGATTATAGGATTTGTCTATGGCAGATTATTCATTGAAGCATTACTTTTTAACAAATGCAATAAAACACACATATATCAGTGTTGTAACAATATGATGATGCTTGAGAAAGTTAAATTTTTGCTTTCTATACTATTTATTTCATGTTTTAGGATATTTTTTCATGTTCAAATTAAGCATGCAAGGCTGTGCTAAATATTTTACCCAGTGCAGATGTTAATTGTATGTAATTAATATGCTAATATTTATATAACTTTATGATTTATATTAATTATTTAAGTACATTTACTGAATTAAATTAAGGATGCTGTGGTGCAGTAGGTAGTGCTGTCGCCTCATAGCAAGAAGGTCTCTGATTCGAGCCTCAGTTGGCATTTCTGTGTGGAGTTTGCGTGTTCTCCCTGTGTTCGCGTGGGTTTCCTCCAGGTGCTCCAATGATCAGTGAAATATGGACAAACATAACAGTCAAACTCATTCATTTCCCTTCAACTTAGTCCCTTTATTTATTCAGGGGTCCACAATGGAATGAACCGACAACTTATCCAGCATATGTATTACACAGGGGTGCACAGTGGGTAACACATTCGCCTCATAGCAAGAAGGTCGCTGGTTCGAGCCTCGGCAGGGTCAGATGGCATTTCTGTGTGCATGTTCTCCCTATGTTGGCATGTTGGCGTGGGTGTCCTTCGGTGCTCTGGTTCGAGTTCTGGCTGGGCCATTTCTGTGTGGAGTTTGCATGTTCTCCCCGTGCTGGCGTGGGTTTCCTCCAGGTGCTCCGGTTTCCCCCATACACCAGCACGGGGAGAACATGCAAACTCCACACAGAAATGGCCCAGCCAGAACTCGAACCAGCGACCTTCTTGCTGTGAGGCAACAGTACTAACCAATCACCATATCGCCCTTGATAACGAATAAATTAACAAATTAATTACTCGTTCAACAAACACAATGTAGCTACAATTTGAATTGTAAGCAATTGTGAATCAAAGTAAATGTGCATCAAGCTGAATAACTTTGTTTAAATGTATATGAATAATAAAAACGATCGTAAAATTGTCCATATATGGCGTGATGGCGTCACATCCTCGTGATTTGAATATCCTGTGGGCGGGGCGGTGAGGCTGTACGGGAGTAGTGGAGCAGATCCCGGGTGACAGAATTATGTTTTAACCGTTTACATGCGCGATTAAAGTCTCAAGCTCTTCACAGATCAAACTTCAGGTGAGTAGTGTTTCACAGACAATGCGGGTTTGCTCAGTTTGCGAGTGTTTTAGTCAGTTTGGGCAGGCGAGAACTCTAGTTTTGAGGTATTTCCTCGGGTTGAGGCGCCACTGTGCCTTTGTGGGAAAACTTTTGTGATTGACAGGGGTGTCATCCAATGAGAGTGCGAGTAGAGTAGCGTCCGCCTGTTATGTTGTCGTTTGAGCCAATCAGGAGTTAGAGAAGGCGGGCTCTTGCGGATAACAATGAGGAAGGGGTGGTGTCCGCGGACTGGAAAAGTAAAAATCGCTTTAATCTGTTTAAAAACAGGTTGCTTAAAAGGTTTAATGTGTTTTTTGGTGGTATTTATTGTTTTCTGTTGCTAACCTGTGTTTATGAGGTTTGTTCAAACAAGAACTTTGGCTGTAAGAGTGCAGTGGTACGATTACTGTGTACCATAATAGTGAATGATTACCAAATTCAAATACAGCACCATGGTAATATTGTGGTGCTATAATACAAGACCATGTAGAGTATGTTACTGTTTTATTTTCATTTTTTCCAGTCTCAAATATTAAAAACGCCCAAAATACACTTTTAAATGTTTGTTTATCTCCCAAAGTGGGTAACAATGACAGGGGGTCGCTTGAGGATTTCCAAAAGTCAAATTAATTTGATTAAATTATAAGAATTACCACATTTTTACTTGAGTATGATTTTTTAGTACTCTTTCCACCACTGATAGTTACATAAAACAGCAACAACATGCAAATAAAAAGCCATCAGCCTAATAATTTCTCATAGGATTGTGTGTTAGTTTATGTTGTACTTTAGATTAACAACACAGATTGATTTTATAGCACCAAGTTAAACTTTCAGACACCTTTATAGCAGTCAAAAACATTAATTAAATACTTAACACGCCACAACTGAACATTGAGGATCATCTTTGAGTGGTGGTCTCCAAAAAAAGTGAGTACAATTTACATAATTATAAAAATGAAGTCGACTTATAATACTTTGTTTTATTTAAAGTTTTTTTTTTCAGTCTAATATACTAATAAACTTCCTAAATACACTTTTAAGTGTTTATTTATCTCAGTGGTTCCCAAAATGGGGGTCGCGGGAAAATGACAGGGGGTCGCTTGATGATATCCAAAAGTCAAATTAATTTGATTAAACTATTACAATTACCATATTTTATCCATAACCCACAGAAGATAAAAACAGTAGTTAATAGTTACCAGTGGTGTAAAGGAACAAATTACAAATACTCAAATTACTGTAACTGAGGAGTTTTTCTTAGGAATTGCACTTTACTAAGTACTTTTACATTTTTAGTGCAGTATCGGTACAGGTACACTGAAAAAGTGTTGCATGCAGAACTGTTG